>NW_026263205.1:0-263632 GCF_947179515.1 Apodemus sylvaticus
TTTCGGTCCCCGCCCACAGAGCTCCCGTTCATGGACAGAGGAGGTGAGGGGGGAGGGCGTGGTCTTCCGGGGTGGGCGGGGTCAACGGTGGCGTGACGTCACTTCTCGGCCCGCCCAGCTCTCCGTCACTGAGCACCGCATCCCGCACCCGGGCCCCACGCTGTCCGTCCGGGTGCGCGCGGTGTCCGAGGACGGCGACAAGGTCAGCGCGTGGAGCCCCGCCTACAGCCTGGGTGAGCCCCGCCCCTGACGCCACGCCCACCGCCTCCACCTCCCCGCCCTTTTGTAGTGACAGCACTTCCGGTTTCTGGTTGACCCTGCCTGTCCATCATCGCTGACCTCACTTCCTGTTCCCCTGGTCCCTCCCCTCCACACTGACACTTCCGGTTGCCCTCTGCCCCTCCCGTTTCTGATGGCGTCACTTCCTGCTTTAGTGGCCCAACTCTTGTGCCCCATGACATCGCTTCCGCTTGACCCCAGGCTCCTCCCCTCCCGCAGAGTGCGACCCGGAAGCGACCCCGGCGAGGACCCTGCTGTGGCCGCTGTTGTTGGGCGTGGGGGCGGGGCTGACGGCGATGGCGGGTGACGTCGCTGCTGCTGCGCTGGAGGTAACGATGACGTCAGGGGGCGGGGCCTCGCTGACTGACAGGTGTGCAGACCCTGACACCGGCACGCCAATTAAAGGCCTGGCCGCGGGCTCTGCGCGGTTTTTGTGGATCTGGGCAACGCGCCAATCACGGGGGTCACGTGACGCGTCACCGGCACACGTCATCCTCACTGACGTCACCGGCACACGTCACCCTCACATCACGCTAACTCCTGACTCCTAAGCAGCCGCCCCACCCCCATCTCCTCCACCTTATGATAATTTATGCTAATGTGTGCGGGGTCCAGGCTGAGGCTCTGACGCGGGTGGGCGGGTCCTGGTCACCACGGTGACGCATGCGTGGCTATGCTAATTTATGCTAATTAGCGCGGTCCGCCATGTCTATGCCGCCATCCCTCTGAGTTAACACCGCTCATGTGACCTCACGCTGTGACGTCACTTCCTCTCCCTGTGAATGACGCCAGAGGGCGGGGCGTGCCCAGCACCCGGTGACTGACATCTATGTCCTGCCCACACAGGAAGCCGCTGCTGCTGGCCCGCCTGTTCCCGCCCATCCCGCGCATGCGCGTCACGGTGGAGGCGCCCGAGGAGGTGGTGCGTGGGGGCGGGGCCCGGACAGGTTCCCAAATGAGTGACACGTGGGCGTGTCCTGGAATGAGTGATGGAAAGGCGGGCGTGTCCATGATGTGACTGTTGGGAGGGCGTGTCCTGTGGTTGACTCACAGGTGGGCGTGTCCCAGGGTTGATTGACAGGCATGTGGGCGTGTCTGGGGTCTGAGTGTTGGGCGAGGTGATTGACAGGCCGTGGGCGTGTCCCCCAGGTCGCATGGATGGCAGAGCCCGAGGACTGTGAGGTCACGGCTGTGATGGACAGCGCCTGAGGCGGGGAGGGGACAATAAACCGCAGGGGATTCTGGGAGACGTGGTGTCCATCAATGCTCGACCCCACCCACCCACTCATGACTGACAGGCAGGGGCGGGGCTGAGACAGGCGGTGACAAGGTCAGGACCACCAGGGGTGAGAGGTCACTGGGGGGACACTGTGGCCTAGAAGGGGCGGAGTGGGAACCGGAAGTGGACATCTGAATGGCAAAGTCGGGGTCATCATGGGGCGACGCCAGGGTCAGAGGTCACACGCAGAGCCCTCTGTTCTCTCCTGTCTTTATTTCCCTGCGGCCACGCCCCCTCGACTCCATTCCCCAAAATCCCCAGCTGTGGGGTCATAGGTCAGAGGGCTCAGATGGCGGAGTGGCCAGGCCCGGGATCCGGGTCCTGTGCAGTGATGACGTCACTTCCTGTCCGGCAGCGCCCGCGCCACCTCGCGGCAGAAGCGGTTGAGCGGGAAGCCCGCGGCGTTGAGGGCGTCGCCGTCCACGCGCTCCACCAACATGGCGCCGCGGGCCTGGATGCCGTACGCGCCCGCCTTGTCCCTGGGGGTTGGGGGTCACAGTCGGGGTCAGAGAGCACGGAGGCGCTGGGTGTGGGCCAAGCGGGGCGCCGGGGTCACAGGGTCAGGGGTCACTCACGCCGGCTCCCCGGTGTCCACGTAAGCGCGCACCATTGCGTCTGACAGCTCCGAGAACGTCACGCGAGTCTCCTCATGGAACGAGCAGAGCACTTCCGGGTCGCTGCCTGGGGTGGGCGGGGCCTCGGGGGTCACGGAGGGGGCGGGCCCGACCTTTTCGCTTGACCAATTACATGAGGAACTCACCCCAGATGACGTCAGTGATCACAGATGAACCCGCGCCCTGACCCTGGATGCCCCGCCCCCGGGAACTCACCAACCCCGCCTGCGATGACGACAGCGATGCCTGTGACCACGCGGTGCCGCCTCCCGCTCAGCCTGGGGGCGGAGTTTAA
This sequence comes from Apodemus sylvaticus, assembly GCF_947179515.1. Taxonomy (NCBI): domain Eukaryota; kingdom Metazoa; phylum Chordata; class Mammalia; order Rodentia; family Muridae; genus Apodemus; species Apodemus sylvaticus. The sequence goes on from NW_026263205.1 coordinate 2,468, forward strand.
CAAGGGGCGGTGTCACTGTGAGGTAAGCTCCACCTCCCACTTCTAGGCCCCGCCTCCCAGCAGTGGCCCCGCCCCACCTACGCAGCATCCGCTCCGCATCCTCACGGTCTGATGGCTTCCCCAGGATGAGGCCGTCCACTTCCTGTGTGGGCGGGGACAGGGAGACGTCAGTCACGGTTGGACACCATCCAGTAATGCGCTTCCTCTCTCTGCTGTCCATCAAGCCCAAATCCCGCCCCTGACTCCGCCCACTAAGCCCCGCCCCAGCTGTCAGTCATAAGTCTCAGCCCAGCCACTTCCTGTTCTCCATCTCTGCCGGGTCCTCAATCACGTGTTATCCCCGCCCTCCAGTCCTCCCTGTCAATCAGGGTTTAGCCCCTCCTTCCGAGTATTCCTGGGAAGTTTCGCTCTGAACTGTCAATCAGGACTCTAAGCTCCACCCACGCTGCTCAATAAGACACTTTGAGTGATGACTGTCAGTCAAACCTAAGTCCCCGCCCTGGTCCTTACGCCACTGTTTTCCTCAGCCCCGCCCTCGCCTATCACTCACCACCACGGTGTCAGCACCGATGATGAGGCGTGGGCTCCTCGCGTCAGCCTGTGGGGCGGGGCCATAGCAGTGACGTCACCACGTGTGGGCGTGGTCTCTGGCAGGTAACTGAAGAAGTAGGGGGCGTTTCCCCGCCCTCTCCCCAACTGCACCTCCCTCACCTGAGGCCCCGCCCCCCTGACCTCATCTGCTCGGGTCGCGACCTCCAGGGCTTTCCCAGTCGCCATGTCGCGGGCGTGGTCCTCGGCACGGGGCGTGGCTCCTGCGGGCAACGCCTCTTCGAATGCGGAAGGAATGACTTCAAACTCCACGCCCTAGGGCGGGGCGAGGGAGATGTCCACGGCCTGTCAGTCACTCATGCAGGGCCGGCCGTCACTCATCCACTTAATCCCGCCTCGCTCCCACGTCTCTTAACCCGGAAGCGCACCGCGAGCGCCAGGATCTCCTTCCGCCGCGGGGGACGTGCTCGCCAGGACAACGCGGAAACCGCGCAGGCGCGGAGCGAGCGGCGTCAGCGCCATGGAGGAAAGAGGCGGGGACGGTGCGGGGTCACGGGGAGGTCGCGGGGGTTACCGCGGGGTCGCAGACGTCCGGGCGCTGCAGGAACACAGGACCGCAGTGTCCTCCGCTCCGGTTCCGGAATCCGGCCGAGACCACGCCCCCCACGTACAGCGGGACATGCGCAGTGCAGCCCTGCCCCCTCCGCAGACAGGCCACGCCCCACGACGAAGGGAAAAAAATTCAAAACAAAGGAGATCACCATGTCATTTAATTACGTCACGCATACACCAGTCACAGAGCACTCCCCTGGGTTCCGCGATCGCCTCGCGCGTCGGGACGTCACAGCCCCGCGACAAGCCCGGCGCCGCGACAACGCTCCTCCGCTCCGCGCAGGGAATCGCGCAAGGCTGCGACGCGCCCGGGTCCCGGTATACGCGTCCGCGAGTGAAGGCCGCAGCCTTCGGCGCCTGCGCGCTGGGAGCGTCTGTGCCTGTCGCGCGCTGTGACGTCACGGGGCGCGACGCGACTGCGCTCGCTCGCAACAGAGGCTTCCGCACTCCGCATGGGACTGACCCGAAAGTGAACGGAGGTTGTAACGTCAGGCGGAGGGCGACGGGGTCACGGGGTCACCGGCGTGGTCCGCGCGCCGATCGGCTACGGAGCAGAGGCTAAAGCGGGGAGGGAGAGGCTCTGGTGCGCATGCGCTCCCGGCCGCGCAGTTTCCGGTGTCGTGTATGCAAGACCGGAAGTCCCCCCTCCGCCGGCGCGATCGCGGCGACGCTTCCTAAAAGCGGCCGCTGAGGGAACCGGAGGACGGGTGGCTCGCTGCTGACGTCACTCCGTGTCAGCCGGGTGTCGCGGGGTCTCCGAAGCGGAGAAAAACGAGATCGCGGCAGCCGCGGTTTCCGGGACCCGGAAGGGAGGAGAACGAGCTTCTGCGCGTGCGCGCCGGCCTTCGCTGTTTCCGCTCGCCGGTGTCAGGGGTGAGCGGGACCGGAAGCGCTTGCACCGATCCAATCTGTTGTTTTGCAGGACTGGTAACAGGAAGTTGCGCGCGTAGACCGGGCGGAAAGCTTCAGCGCCCGTCCTGAGGCCGGAAGCGGAAGTGCGTCACAGGCAGCCTGGCAGACAGCGACGGTCGCTGCGGGGACGGAGCGCGGCGGAATCGGTGTGACCGTGGCGGCTGCGCGGTTCCGGGACGTGGGTGGAGCCTAGCGGCGGTGAGCGGCGGCCTCGGAGCATGCGCGGGCCGGGTCTGTCCGGTTTCCGCCGGGCTCGCGGCGGCTCGGGGTTTAGAACCGGGGCGGGGGGGGGGGGGGGGGCGGGACGGGACGGGAGGCGGGGCGGCGGAGTGTGGGTGGAGTGGGTGGGGCTTGTCCATCACAGGGGCGGAGTCTGGTAAACCCCAGTTATTGTCAGAATCCCGGTGAAGGCTCCAGGGTGGGGCCTAGGCGGGGGCGGGGCCTGAGTGGCTGCTGTGGGGGGGGGGGCCGGGCCGCGCTGATTGCCTGGCGCGTGTAGGCGGGGTTGAGGGATGGGCGGGGTCAGGTGATGGAGGGCGGGGCTTACTGAATCGTGCCCTGAGAGGCCTTGAGGGCGTGGACTGCTCAGTGGTGGGGCTTCAAGGCCTCTTTAGAATGATGTCATCTGAAGCCTGTGAATGGGTGTGGCTGGAGTGGGGGCGTGGCCGAATATGAGGGGAGGAGTCCGCAGTGATTGACAAACTGTCTGTGGGCGTGGTATGAGTGCAGGGAATGTTGTGGGCGTGCCCTTAGAAATCCTCACTCAGTAGGCGTGACCTGTGACGAGCTACAGTTGTGGGCGGGCCCTGACTGAGACGGATGCAGGCGTGGGTTGAATGACGTCATCAGTTTGTAGGTGTGGTCTGTTCTGTAATAGCTCTGTGGGCGTGGTGCTATTGAATGACATGTTTCCTGAAGTGGAAAGAGGGAGGCAGGGCCTGTCAGGCAGTGGGCGTGGAGAGGGCGGGTCCTGTCAGGCAGTGGGCATGGAGAGGGCGGGGCCTGTCAGGCAGTGGGAGGGGCCTGAAGTATTTATTCCTGACGTGGCAGGTGGCAGGTTTGAACCATTTGTTTGAGTGACAAGGGGTCCGGCCTATGGAATTAAGGTCTGTGGGAGGAGCTTCAGATGATCTAGGCGTGGCATTCCCGGCATGGGAGGGACTGGGGGTTGAGTGATAGCTTGGGGGGAGGCGGAGCAGTGAACTGGGCGTGGCCTGTCAGGTTAGGGCTCAGGTCTTGCCTGCTCCTGATTGGAAGGTAGGGGTGTGGCCTGAGCCATGACAGTTTCCAGAAGGAGTGGGGCGTGGCCTCTTGCCAGCAGGCGGGGCCTGGACTGAGAGGCGGGGCCTAGGGAGAAGGGGTGGGGTGCGCATGGAGGGTGGAGTCTGTGATGATTGATGTGGAGGCGGTGCCTGTGGGAGGGGCGGGGAGTAAGTGAGGTGCATGCAGTGGGCGTGGCACGTGTTCTTTGGTTCCTGTGACATTAACAGGACAGTGTGGGCGTGGCCTCGATTGAATGACGTTCTTGTGGCCTGACTGATGTCTTTTCTTTGGGGCGTGGTCTGAGAGCCCTGGATCTGTGGGCGTGGCCTGGCATTAAGCACACTGCCTCAGTGGGACAGGAAGTGGACTTTGTGGAACAGGTTGTTGCTGTACGGGGACAGGAAGTGGCTTTATACAGACAGGAAGTGGTTTTGCAAGGGCCGGAAATGGTGTTATAGGAACAGGAAATGGATTTTAAGGGACAGGATTTTGACTTTGTGTGACAGGGAGTGACTGCGTTGTGACCGGAAGTGACGTCAGTTGTATACAAAGTGACGTAATAGGCAGAGGAAGTGAGTGTGGGGACAGGAAGTGATTTAATGAGTACACAAAGTGGTTTTATTCGAACAGGAAGTGGCTCTGCTGGCACAGGAAGTGGTTGTGTGTAACAGGAAGTGACGTTCCTGGGGCAGGAAGTGCTCCGTCCTGACACCCTCCCCGCCCCACCCCGCCCCGCCCGCAGGCGCCATGTCGTCGGCGGCCACCATCGTGCACGACACGTCGGAGGCGGTGGCGCTGTGCCCCGCCCTGGGGCTGTACCTGAAGCCGATCACGAAGATGACGATCTCGGTGGCGCTGCCGCCGCTGCGCACGCCCGGGAAGTCGATCTCGAACTGGGAGGTGATGGAGCGGCTGAAGGCCATGGTGGCGGCCGCCGCCCCGCACGCGCCGCTGAGCGCGCTGCGCATCGCCAAGAGCACGCTGGACTTCGTGCGGTTCGAGGGCGAGGTGGAGAACCGCGCGGCCGTGCGCGCCGCGCTCGCCTGCCTGGACGGCCGCACCATCAAGCTCAGCGGCTTCGCCGACGCCCTGCGCGTGCGCGCCGCCGAGTTCCGCGCCGACTTCCCGTCGCGCCACGACTGGGACGCCTTCTTCCGGGACGCGCGCGACATGGACGAGGCGCTGCCCGGCGAGCGCCCCGACACCATCCACCTGGAGGGGCTGCCCTGCCGCTGGTTCGCGCCCCGGGAGGGCGCCGCAGGGCCCGCCGCCGGGACTTCCGGGGCCGCTTCCGGTGCGGGGGGCGGGACTTCCGGTTCCGGTCCCGCCGCCGCCGGCTCTGCCGCTTCCGGGGCGGGCCCCGCCCTGTCGGGCCCCGGCGCCGCCCCCGCCTCTGAGCGGCCCAGCGAGGCCCTGCTGCGCCAGGCGTTCGGCGCGTTCGGCGAGATCCGCCACGTGGACATCCCGATGCTCGACCCCTACCGCGGCGACATGGCGGGGGGGCGGAGCTTCCACACCTTCAGCTTCGGCGGCCATCTTAACTTCGAGGCCTACGTGCAGTACCGCGAGTACGCGGGCTTCGCGCGCGCCATGGCCGCCCTGCGCGGAATGAAGCTCATGTTCAAGGGCGAGGACGGCAAGGCCGTGGCCTGCGGCATCAAGGTGGGCGGGGCCGGGGCGGGGCCTGCGGCGTCGGGTGGGCGGAGCCACTGTGAGCCTGACAGGGTAGGGGAGTAGGCATGGTCAGTTAATGGAGAAACATACAGGTGACATGGAAATGTGGGTGTGGTCCTGTCAGGGGCGTGGTCTCAGCGGAGGGGTGGTGCCGAGGGCGGGTAACACCCATGGGGGCGGAACCAGAACAGGGCTACTGACTGACAGCTCCAGACCCTGTCATTGTGTGGCCTCTGCAATGGGAGGTGCCTGGGAGGAGGAGGCGTGGCCAGGGTGGAGGGGCGGGGCCTGAGATGCAGTTGTGACATAAAGAGGGAGGAGCCAGAAGTGGGCGTGGCTTGGTTAGGAAGGGCGTACTGAGGTAAAGGCGGGTTCGAGAGGTCAGGGGGCGGTGCCGTGAAGTCCAGGTGATGTCATCACGCCCGGCCCCGCCCCCGCAGGTGTCGTTCGACGCCACCAAGCACCTGAGCGACGCCTCGATCCGCCGCCGGCAGCTGGAGCGGCAGAAGCTGCAGGAGCTGGAGCTGCAGCGCGAGGAGCAGAAGCGGCGCGAGAAGGAGGCGGAGGAGCGGCGGCGCGCGGAGGAGCGGTGAGGGCGGGGCCGGTGACGTCACTGCGGGTTCTGGGTGGGGCGGGGAAGGATGACGTCACCCGGGCTGGAACCAGCACAAGGATCAGTGATGGCGAAGGTCTTGCTGGTGATGTCATCATGGTGACGTCACCCATGACTGAATTACAGTTGGTGATGTCATCTTGGTGTCATTACTGATGATGACATCATTGATGCTGAGTTCAACCTTGCCTAAGAACGGCCAGTGACGTCATCAGTGACATCAACGTTAAGGATGACGACTCCGTCCGCTATGACGTCATAAATGATGCTGTAAATGAGGTCGTGGGGTATGTGACGTCACCGATGACATCATTTCCCCCGCAGGAAGCAGCGTGAGGCGGAGGAGCAGGAGCGCGCGCGGCGCCGGGAGGAGAAGCTGCGGCGTCGGGAGCAGCGGCAGCGCGCGCGCGAGCAGAGGCGGAGCCGGCGGCGGGTGGAGCGGCTGCAGGCAGAGGAGCAGCGGCGGCTGCGGGAGCGCGTGCGCGCGGAGGAGCGGCGCCTGCTGCTGGCCCAGCGCAACCTGCAGTCCATCCGCCTGGTGGCCGAGCTGCTGAGCCGCGCCGAGGTGGGTGGGGCCGCGGGGCGGGGCTTAGGGCAGGTGGGAGGGGCTTCCTGTTCGATCCCAGCCATTTTTGGGTAAGACCGAGGCACTTCCGGTTTTGGAGGGTGGGACTTCCTGTTGTGGGTGGTGACTTCCGGGTTGGCTGTGCTCTGTGCTGCTGACTGACGTGGGACCAAGGGTGCTCGATTGCTTGGACTTACAGTTAAGGCGGGACTTCCTGTCCGGGATGAATTTGGGAATTTCCGGTTTAGATTGAGGGACTTCCTGTTCTGACTGACTTCTTTCTGGGCTCCGGCCTGTGACTGACAGCTCAGGTCCCGGTGGGCGGGGCTAGGCCTGTCTGTCTATTCAGGTGGCAGCTCAAACTGTGTCACTGTGGGCGGGATTTGAGTCATGATTGACAGCCAGGACTCAGGGTAAGAGGAAGCCACAAGGGGGCAGAGCCTGAGTGACAGCTTAGGGCACAACGGTGTGGGCGGGGTCCAGGCTCCCTGGGAACCGAGGGCGGGGCTCAGGCATGACTGACAGCTCAATAGGAAACTGGATGCTGTACTCTGTGGGCGGGGCTTAAGATCATGATTGGCAGTAGGGCGTGGCTCAGGCTTGTGATTGACAGCTCAGACCCAGGTTTCCTGTGAATTATCACAGCTGGGTCCTGATTGACAGGTGTGGGCGTGGCTGAGTCCCATGACTGAGAGGTTGGACTCGGAGGGCGGGCACAGTGTCTGATTGACAGCAGGGTGGGGATGGCAAGTGGGAAAGGGGCGGGGCTTGAGCTTGATTGACACCTCAGACAGGAAGCGGGGATTGTGTGGGGGGCTTAGGTCTGTGATTGACAGCTGGGAACACATGCACAGCCAGAGGAGGCGGAGCTAGGCTGACAGATAGGACCCAGTGGGCAGGATTTGGGTTTGAATGACAGCTCAGACAGGAAGTGGGTTACTGGTCAGTGTGGGCAGGGCTTAGGCCTGTGATTGACACCTGGAGGCGGGAGAGTGAGACTCCGGCCTGATTGACAGCAGGGCACCAATGCAGAACCATAAGGGGGCGGGCTCAGGTTTGTGATTGACAGCTGTGACCCAGGATGGGTGGGCAGAATCAGGGCGGGGCTTGGGCGTGATTGACAGCTCAGACAGGAAGTGACCGACAACCCTCCACCCCACAGGCCGCCCGCCGCAGGGAGCGCGCGCAGAGCGAGGAGCGGCGTCGCCGTGCGCGGGAGGCGGAGCGCCGACGTCAGCAGGAGGCGGAGCTGCGGCGCGTGGAGGAGGAGAAGCGGCGCGCGCTGGGGCTGCAGCGGCGGGAGCGGGAGCTGCGGCAGCGCCTGGTGTCCCTGCTGCTCGCGCGACGCCCCGACCGCGCCCGCGCCGGCGACCTGCTGCGGCCGGTGCTGCTCGACGTGCTGCGGGGCGTGGCCCGGGCGCAGGCGGGGGGCGGGGACGCCGGGGGCGGCAAGACTGAGGCGGGAACCGGCGATGCTGAAACCGGAAGTGAACAGGTTAAAGTCGGAAGCTGTGACTTTGAAGCCGGAAGTGGCGAGTCAGAGACAGGAAGTGGCAAAAGCAAACCCGGAAGTGGCCTGGTGAAGCCTGGGAGCGAACCTCTGGTGACAGGAAGTGATGTCACCGATAACGCAGGGGGCGTGGCGGGAGAGAAGGATCCCAGTGCGCCAACCCAGGTCCTTGCTTGCATCACTGACAACGCCCCCCCCAAAGCCACGCCCACCCCTCCTGGTGGGGGTGACGCCCGCCCGAGGTCAGAGCGGGACAAGTGCAACCGCGAGCCACGCCCGCAGCGGAAGCCTCGCGAGGAGGGCGGGACCGAGGAGGGGGAGGAGCCACCGCGGGCAGCGAGCCAGGAGCGCGAGCGACGCCGGGACAAGGACCGCGAGCACGGACGCGACCGGAAGCGCGCACGGCGTCACCGCGAGGACCGGGGTCGCTCGAGGTCGCGCTCCCCACGGCACCGCCCCGCCTGGAACCGGTGACTGCACCCGGGTTGTGTGAGGAAGGCGGCGGCAACACCCACCCCGAGCCCCGCCCACCTGGAGCCCCGCCCACGAACTTACCTGCACGCATGGGCGGCCATTTTGTGTTTTCAGGTGCATCTGATAAGTTATGTTCCCCGGGGGGCGGGTCCAGTGTGACTGACATGTGAGGGGCGTGGGTGGGGCCCTGGTGGGTAATAAATGCGGTGACTCTCACGCGAGCCCGGTGTGCGTCACTTCCTGCGCCGTGCGGTGGGCGGTGCTTCGTCCTAACTCAAGGCTCAGGGTGGAGAAAGGGCGGGGCCCTGTCAGTCACAGGAGCTGGACGTGGGGGCGGGACTCATTCTGGGACTCGGTGACATCACTGAGGTCAGAACTCCACCCCAGGGCATCCTGGGAACCAATGACGTCAGCAGGCTGAGTCCGTGGGGTCACGTGTGCAGGTGAACACGAAGAGGCGGGGCCACCTGCCGAACACACACAGGAAGTGGCCTCAAGCCACGCCCCTGGTGAACTTGCCTGGGCCAGGGGGTGGGGCGGCTCAGTCTCAGACTGTGACGTCACTTGGGGCGTGGCCACTCCACCCCTGTCCGGTCTGATCCGGATTAGCCTTGGCTCAGGGGGATTTGCCGGCTCATCCCTCCCGGCCCAGGATGCAGTGCGGGGCTGAAGGTGCCAACATGGCGGACAGAGGGGACGAGCGCGGGCGGGACCGCGACTTCCGGGTCCTCATGGGCCACGCCCACGGCTTCATGGTTTCCCAGGTGACTCCATGACCCCTGTGACCCCACCCAGACCTCCGTGACCTCCTATGACCCTCCTGACCCCATCTTGTCTCTCATGACCCCATGACCCATGACCTCCCCCCTGCGACCCCGCTCCCCATTCTCGACTTACTGACCTTTGAACCTGACCCCCTGACACCAACACAGTTGCTCCAACCCCGTGACCCCCGTGACCCCTGTGACCCCTGTGACCCCGCCCCGTGCAGGTGCTGTTTGCGGCCTGCGACCTGGGCGTGTTCGATGCGGCGGCCCGAGGCCCGGTGTGCGCGGACGTGGTGGCGAGGGCGGCGGGGGCGGATCCCCGGGCGACGCGGCTGCTGATGGACACCTGCGCGGGGCTGGGGCTGCTCAGGAGGGCGGGGCCAGGTGAGGGGCGGAGCAACGCACTGCAGCGGGGAGGGACTTCGTGTTTTGGTGGGTGTGGCAGTGCTGTGGGCGTGGCCTGGTGAGAGGAATGGGCGTGACATCGGCCCCTGTCACACGCCCCGGCCCCGCCCACTCAGGCTCCTTCGCCAACACCCGGCTCTCCGACACCTTCTTGGTGGTGGGCAGTCCCCTGTCTCAGTGCAGCATGCTGCGCTACCTCGCGGGCACGCCCTACCGCTGCTGGGCCCACCTGGCCGACGCCGTCAGGTACGGGCGGGGTCACCTGTTGCGGGGTCGCGGGGGTCATGTGGGGCCACCCAGAGGGTCACGGTGTCAAGGGTCACATGCGTCGGCCCCGCCCACACAGGGATGGGCGTGACCAGTACGCGAGGGCCGTGGGCGTCGACGCCGAGGATCCGTTTGCTGCCATTTACAGGTGCCTGGCCCCGCCCCCGTCCTGCCCCCGCCCCACCCCCGCCCCGCCCCGCCCCTGTCCCAGACATGAATGACAGTCCTGGTCCCGCCCCCAACGTGACTGAGACCCTTGACCACGCCCCCTGGCCCCCTGGCCCCTCCCATGGCCCCCTGACTGACAGGTCGGAGGCGGACCGCGTGCTGTTCACACGCGCACTGCAGGAGACCTGGAGCCTCTGCGGGAGGCGTGTCCTCACGGCCTTTGACCTCTCGCCCTTCCGGGTCATCTGTGACGTTGGCGGTGAGCCTGGGCGTCGGGTGACATCACTGGGGGCGGGGCCTGTGAAATTAGTGCTGACGTCATCTGGTGACCTCACTAGCCAAGAATCATGGAGACAGGAAGTGACGTCAGTCAGGGAACAAAGTCAGGAAGCGGCGTCAGCAGATGTTTGGGAGGCCGTTAAAGGTGACGGTGTTGACGTCATTGGGGCGTGTCTGGCGATCTGCCACTGTGACAGGAAGTGACGTCACTGGGCGTGTCCCGCAGGCGGGTCTGGGGCGCTGGCCCGCGAGGCCGCCCGTCTCTACCCGGGCAGCACCGTCACCGTGTTCGACACGCCCGAGGTCGTGGGGTCGCAGCTCCGCCCACCCGGGGATGAGGAAGAGGCGGGGCCGCGTGTGCGCTTCATCGCAGGTGAGTGTGGGTGGGGTCAGTGGGTGACATCATCACACGCGGGAGGGGCCGGATGTGAGTGGCACTGGGACCAGGGCGGGGCCCCGTAATTCATGCAGATTTATGGTAATGAGACGCACGCGTTAATTTATTTATTCAGTTTCCCGTCAGGCTCCAGGGAATATGGTAATTTATGCAAACGAGGCCCGGGCGATGCAAATTTATGCTAATGGCGGCCTTGCTGATCCCATCCCCCGCCCCCATGCAAATCCGCTCATGCATATGGTGATTTATGCAAATGAGCCAGGGAACCGTTATAATCCGATTCCTGTCATCACCCTGGGATCTGACCTCTGCTCCCTGACCCCGCGGTGACCCCACTGACTCCGCCCCCAGGCGACTTCTTCCGCGCGCCGCTCCCGCCCGCCGACCTCTACGTCCTGGCGCGGGTGCTGCACGACTGGGGCGACGCGGCCTGCGAGGCGCTGCTGCGGGGGGCGCACCGCGCGGGCGGCCCAGGTGGGGTCACGGGGTCACGTGCAGGTCTGGGGAGGTCAAGTGGGTCACCAGGGTCATCTTGGGTCACAAGGATGAAGTGGAGGTCAGGTGGGGGTCAAAAGGGCTCAGGTCAGATCGTGAAGGCCGTTGGGGGTCATAGGTCACCGTAGCCTGGAGAGGTTCATTGGAGGTCACCGTGGGGTCATGGGGTCACAGTGGGGTCACAGCAGGGTCCCCCCCCACAGGCAGCGCGGTGCTCATCGTGGAGCGCGTCCTGGAGGCGGGCGGGGCGGGGCCCCCGGAAGCGCTGCTGCTGTCACTCAACATGCTGCTGCAGACACGCGGGCGCGAGCGCACCGAGGCCGAGTACCGCGAGCTCGCGGCCCGGGCCGGGTTCCCGCGCCTGCGCCTGCGCCGCCCAGGGGGGCCGTATGAGGCCATGCTGGCCCGGAAGTGACGTCATGCTGGCAAGGAAGTGACGTCGGGTGACAGGAAGTGATGTCACAGCCGGAGCTGGGGCAATAAACGCGCCTCACCCGAGTGTCCCAGCCTCCCGCCTTCTTGATGCCGACTCCCTGGCGGGTAACACCAGGCCACGCCCATGGGCCACGCCCATCGCACAGAGAGCTCGAGAGTCACGTGGGGCAGCCAGGCCGCTGAGGCAGGGGGATGGACAATTTTATTGCTTCAATGGTTTCCTGGGTGTGACCTCGGGTGTGGCCCCGCCCCCGCAGCGTGTGTCAGTCAATGTCCTCGGCCACGCCCGTCAGCCTGCTCGCCTCCGCCCACAGCCGCCATTGCAGCGCTGGGTCCTGCGCCGCCCCCAGTGGCTCCGCCTCCGCCTCGTCGCGCAGGTAGCGACCCCCGACCCCCTCCAGCGCGGGCGTGGCCGCTGCGAACACCGAGGTCCAGGCGCCCTCGTCCGGGGTCTGTGGGGGTGAGAAGGGGGTCACACGGGGTCAGGGGTCACAGACGAGGAGGGTCATGGGGATTGTGAGGGGTCACACAGGGGTCGCACAGTGTCCAGGGTCATGCAGAGGTCACATGGGGTCACACAGGTCATTCACGGTGGAGTGGGGTCAGGGGTCATAGGAACTCATTGGGGGGGTCACACAGTACAATGGGAGTCAAAGGTCATGCATGTGTCACACCAGGAGGGTCAAGGGTCATCCTCAGGTCACGCAGGGTGGGGTGGGGTCACCCGGGGTCACCCGGGGTCGGGCCTCACCTTGAACAGCAGCCACCCGAGCGCGCGCTTCACGGCGCGCGTGCCCCACCACGTGTGCCTGTAGAGCGCGGTGTCGACCACGCCCGGGTCGGCCATGTTGGCGGTGACGGGGTCGCGGCGCGCGGCGAGGAGGCGCTGGAGCCGCAGGGAGAAGAGGACGAGCGCGAGTTTGCTCTGTGCGTAGGCCGCGTGCGGGGAGTAGGCGGAGCTGCGGGGCGGGGCAGGTGACATCACAGGGGCCCCGCCCACCCCACGTCACCCGTCAATCACCTCCTCACACAGCATCAATCACAGGAAGTGACATCTACGCCCCGCCCACTCAATAGTCACACTTGAGTCAGTGATGACATCATCAGCCCTGCCCACCTTGAGAGACAAATGTGGTCACAGGAAGTGGCATTATAGGCCCGCCCACCACCTCCATGACCCCAACCCACTTCCTGTCTAATGTCAGGTCCCGCCCACACCTGGGTCCAGCCTCACAGCCACGCCCACTTCCTGTCTGTCCCTTGGTTTCCATAAGGACGTCATAGCTTTCTGTTTGACTATTGGCCCCGCCCACCCATCAGCCACACCCTGAGTTGATGACATCATGTCCCCGCCCCCAGTAGGCCCCGCCCCTCACTCACCGGCCCTGCAGGTCCGCCATGTCCATCTCTCCAACGTAGTGCGTGGCGGAGGCGACCGTGACGATGCGTGAGCCCCGCCCCTGCCTCCGGGTGACGTCACCCCCGTGGGCGGAGCCGCGGAGCGCGGGCAGCAGCAGCCGCGTCAGCAGGAAGTGGCCCAGGAAGTTCACGCCCAGGTGGCGCTCGAAGCCATCTTGGGTCTCGCCGCGCGGCTCCATCATCACGCCCGCTGCGGGTGGGGCAGGGGGTCAGGGCAGGAAGTGACGTCACAGAGAGCTGCACATCACTGCCCCGCCCACCCATTGGGGGGAAGAACCCGGAAGTCCCGCCCTCAGCTGGTGACGGACATCACAGCAGTTGGAGTCTCGGGGAACCAGGACCTGGAAGTCCCGCCCACCAGGGGAAGACGTCATCGGAGAGTGACAGCCAGGGTGGGAGGTCGCGTCCCCTCCGTGGACAGGAAGTCCGGCCCACAATGCAACATGACGTCATACACTTCCCTCTACACAGAACCACACCCTGGGCTCATCTGCATATGTGTGGCCTGTGCAATGGGAGGTGCCTGGGTGGGGGGGCGTGGCCAGGGTGGAGGGGGCGGGGCCTGAGATGCAGTTGGGACATAAGGAGGGAGGAACCAGAAGTGGGCGTGGCTTGGTCAGGAAGGGCATACTGAGGTCAGGGCAGATTCTAGAGGTCAGGGGGCGGTGCCGTGAGGTCCAGATGATGTCATCACGCCCCGCCCCCGCCCCCCGCAGGGGCATATGCAAATGAGGCCGATATTCGTATGCAGAGAGGACGGGAACGCGCGGGTCATTTGCATATGCAGAACCCCAGCCGCATGCAAATGAGGAGGCCATGAATATTCACGACTCGATTTGCATAACCGGAGGAGTCCCCGCCCATCCGTGAGACCGCGCCTCATGAATATTCATCAGGTGATTTGCATACGGGGAATCCCCAGGTCCGCTCCCCGATGCCCCGCCCCGGAAGCTCCGCCCAGCTCACCGTTGTTGACGAGCACGTGCAGGGGCAGCCCCGAGGCCCGGAAGTCGCGCACGAAGCCGCGCACGGAAGCCAGGGAGGCGAGGTCCAGGAACAGGAAGTGCGCTGCAGGGGGCGGGGGACAGGAAGTGGGGACAGCTGAGTGATGTCACTCCCGCGCCCATCAATCATTCCCACCCAGCCTGTCAGTCATCCCCCATGGCCCCGCCCCTCCCACCCCCGGCCCCGCCCCCGCTCACCGCTCTCGTCACTCCCCGACTCCGCCCGGATGGCGCTGACGACCTCCCGTCCCTTCAGCTCGTCGTGGCCGGCTGCGGGGGTGGGGGGTGTGGGCAAAATGGCCGCCCGGTTGCTGTGGCATAGCCCAGGCTGGACCACGTCGCAAGCACCGCCCCTTTATTTCCCAACTGACCCCGCCCAACCCAGGCTGGCCCCGCCCAGTCCACAGCCCTCCCCGTTAGCCCAGGCTGGCCCCGCGTTCCCCGCCCTCCCCAGGTGACCCCGCGTTTGCCCAGGGTGGACCCCGCACCCACCGACGACGACGCGCATGCCCAGCCGCGCCAGCTGCCGCGCGGTGCTGAGCCCGATGCCCTCGGTGGCGCCAGTCACGATGGCCACGCGGCCCGGCTGCGGCGGGAGATCTGCGGGGGTGGGGGGGCGACACTGTTAGCCCAGGGTAGCCCCCATCGGAGGGTTCTCCTCAGAGAGACGAGGTTGGACCCGCCCACGCCACCCGTCTGCCATTCGAGGGTCACGGGGTCCCCCGTTCCGACTGCTGCGGGCGCCATGATGACCGGGGTAGCCTGCGCTAACCGCTGTGACCTTTGCCTGAAGCACCCTGAGGTAATGGGGGGCATCCTGGGCTAACCACACTGTCCATCATAGCCACACCCCCACGTGAAAGCCCCGCCCCGGGCCGCTGTCAGTCACTATTCAGGGGTGGGGCCTTAGCCCAGGCTTTCCCCTCCCAGACCCGATGCTCATCAATATTCATCGGGGTCGGAAAGACTGAGCCACTTCCGGGCAGGGGGGCGGGGTGTGTGTTAATCCCCGCCCAGCGAATAATCATCGCCCTCATTAATATTCACGAGATCTCATCAACAGTCACACAGCTAATTAACATACACAGAGCTCATGAATATTCACACAGCTCATTAACATTCACAGCTCATTAACGTGGTAATAACGGTCGCCAGCGGCCGTTGATGTCCTGGATTCTTCACTGCATTCACTCAGTGACACAGGAAGTGACGAACGCTGGACTCTGAGGGCGGGGCTTAAGCTGATAACTGACAGCTCCTCACGGGGAGGGCACGGGCGGGGCTCAGGTGCGTGACTGACAGACCAGACACAGTGACTGGGAAAACAGTGGGCGGAGCTGGCGGCTGAGTGACAGCAGGGCCAGAAGGAGGCCTGGGAGGGCGGGGAAAGATCGATGATTGACAGATGAGTAAACCCAGGAAAGTGACTTCCGGTGTTCACACACAGACAGAAAAAAAAAAAAACACAAAAAAAAGAAAAACAAAATAAAACAAAAAAAACCAAAAAAAACCAAAACGGAAATGGCGGCCGCGGCGGGGGCGGAGCCTCGGGGCAGCGGAGAACGTAAGGAAAATCAACATTAAGTTACAGTAACGTTTAAACAAACGGATTTTAGAGATGGAAAACCAGGGCCGTGAGGCCGAGAGAAGCCAACGCCCGGGCCTCGGATCGCTTCCTGTCCCCAAAATTACAGGAAGTGGAGCAGCGGCCATGAAAATCCCGCCCTCCGCGTCACCGGGAATAAACAATGGCGAGACACAGATAATAGTAACGACTTTAATACTTAGTTTTTAATCTGCCTCCTCCCGCGGGTGACGGACGGCGGCGCGGGGCATGCTGGGACCCCGGGACCCCGGTCCGGCCAAGACCGCATCAGACTCGAAAAAATAAATCCCGGTGATCAAGGAAAAACAAAAATAATCAAACAATTAATTTAAAAAAAATGAGCTCAGGAAGCCGCACTTCCGACTTCCGGGTGGGGGCGGGCGCTAGCGCCAGCGGCTTCCGGTCTCTCTCCCGGTCGGCCGATGATAACGGGCACGGAAAAGCCCGGGGACGGACAGGGAAACCGGAGACGTCACTTCCGGTGTGCAGAGGTCCCGGCGAGCATCACGGGCAGCGCCCGAGTCTCGGGTAAAGAAAAAAAAAAACCAAAACAAACCAAAACCGGAAGTCTCGCCGGCCCTTCCGGAAACACGCTGCCCACGCCGCGGACGCTGTCCGGCTTCCGGGAGGGGGCGGGACTCCGAGGCGGTGGCTGCGCTTTTGCTGCTTTTCCGCTTCCGGAAGCCGCGGGTCCCGCGGAGCCGGTGAAGCTCGCCCCGAACCCTCCGCGGACCCCGCGCCCCCACTTCCGGCTTTCCTTCAGTGCTGTTTCCGCTCCCGGAAGCGCCGAATCCTGCGGCTCCGCCCTCTCTGTATCCTCAGCGTACGCAGAGGCTGCCGGGAACTCCGCGCCGACCTGACTTCCGGTCGGAGGCGGGACTGGGCGTCCGCGGATCCCCGTTAGTTCCACGTAACCCCGGTTCCCGGCGGTCTCTGTGCACGAGCAGCCGCCCCGGCTGACCCCGGCTGACCCTGCCGCGTCAGCAGATAGCGCCCGGAGCTTCGGCCGACTCACAACACACTCACTTCCGGTTTCTGGCCGGAGGCGGGGCTAGCTGCTGTTTTGCGGCTCGGGGGTCCCTGCGCACTCCCGGCGGCGCCCCGCGACCCCACGCTGACCCCGCGCCCACCCCACGTGACTCACCCGGCGGCCGGAAGCCCCCGCGGAGCCTGCGCAGCAGCTGCGTAAACATCACCCAGACGCCCACGGCGTAGACCCGGAGCGCGGCCCGCAGCGCGCGCAGGGCGGACATGGCCACGCCCCGCGACCCCGCTCCGCCACGCCCCGCGACCCCGCGCCGCCACGCCCCGCGACCCCGTTCTGCCACGACCCCGCCTCTCGCCGCCACGCCCCGCGGCCCCGCTCCGCCACGCCCACGCCGTGCCCCGGGCTGAAAGTGGGGCCGGGCAGCCAGGGCAGGACCCGGATATGACCCTGGGGATCATTACAGGGCCGGAAATGACGCCGCCCTCACGGCTCTGTAGTCTGCTGACGGTTGCCCCGCCCACCCGGCCATCAGTCCCCGCAGCTGTCAGTCATTGCGGCTCCGCCTCTCCCTGCAGCGGTGACCTCTGACGTCACTGCAATGACCTCCGCCCCCGAGCTGATCTGTGACATCAGAGTGACCCCATGACCCCCCAAACATTGACTCCTGCCAGCCTATGGGGTGAACGCGGATGGCACACTCGTTACCTATGACCCCTCGACCCCCAACCCCGAGCCTCATCCCCGCCTCAGTCCCATTGTTCCTGGCCCTGACCTCGCTTTGACCTCTGACCCCACCGCATCGACTCTCGACACCTGGTCTGTGACCTCTGACCCCTCACTTTTATTTGTTGCACAGAACCTGACCCCTGGGCATTTGACCTCTGACCTCTGGTCTCCTGCCCGACTCGGGTGGTGACATCAGACTCCGTGACCTCTGACCTTAGATTTCAAAAATACTTTATTTCTGGTCAGGGGCAGGACGCAGGCGATGACGCAGGCATGACGTCACAGCCAGGCCGGCCTCGGGGCGTGACGGGAACCAGGAAAGCGGGAGACGTGGTAGAAAATGGACGCACGCACGGACATGACAACACAATGACGGAGGGTGACAGACAGCCCCGGGGGCGGGGCTTGGCTCAATGGCTCGGGAGCCCCGCCCACTTCCGGCGAGGTCATCACCGCCGTGGAGGAGGCACGCGGAGAGAGGAGTGAACAGTGGCTGGGTGCGGGCGCCTGCAGGAGGATGACGTCATGGGCGTGCGGTGACGTCACAGCCTGCCCAGGCCTCGCTCCCGGCCACTCATGGCTCTGTGAGGCGATGATGGACAGTGCTTGGGGGTGGAGCTGCCATCCTTGCCGACCTCGGCTTCCCTGGAGTGGGCGGGTCCTGACGTCATCCCTCGGCGACCCTAGGGGAGAGGGGAGGCCTTCGGGTCAGTGGTGATGTTACTGTCGCTTCCGCCTGAGGTCACAGGTCAAATCCTGGCACCCAATGGGGTCACCTCTGGTCCGCTGGGCCCCGGGGGCGGTGCCTGCTGGGAATGTGCAGTGCGTGTGACCTCACCTGTCACTCACCCCCGGGGGCGTGGCCTGCGTCTTCTGGACAGGTTCGTCCTTGCACCTGCCACTCAAACTTCAGGGGGCGGGACTGCGAGGGCGAGGTCACGACCTGGTGTGTATAGTGCTTACCTGTCAGTCAGGCACCAGGGGGCGTGGCTGGACTCCATGACATCACTCAGCTGTCACTCACCTCCCGGGGTGGGCGGGGCCGAGTGAAGGTCGCGACCTGGTGGTTTTATGGAGAGCTCACCTGTCAGTCAGGCCTGGGGGGCGGGGCTCGGGCCTCAGCTGTGCTCACCTGTCACTCACGGCCCGGTGCCTGCTGGGGGCACTCACCTGTCAGTCATGCCGCAGGGGGCGGTGCCTGAGGGGTCACCGCTGTTCCCCCTCTGTCCTGTCACTCACTCCTGCCGGGGGCGGAGTCTAGACGGGGTCAGCGCCTGAGGTCAGACCGGGTGTGTGCTGGGCGCTCACCTGTCACTCACCCATCAGGGAGCGGGGCTCGGATCCGTGTCCTGACATCACCTGTCACTCACCTAGTGGGCGGGGCCTGAGTCAAGGTCGCGACCTGGCGTGTGCAGGGCTCACCTGTCACACACACGCCGCAGGGGGCGTGGTCTCGGGCAAGGTCGCGACCCCGCAGTGACCCCGCTCTCCTGCGGGGCGTGTCCGTCGTCTGGCCCGCCCACCCCGGGGGCCGTCAGTCACTCACCGCGCGCGGTCGGTTCTCGGCCGGGTCACGGCGGCGGGGTCACAGCTCGGGGTCGCGGCGGCGGTCACCGCGGGGTCGCGGCTGCGGTCGCGGTGTGCTGACGTCACAGGCCGTGGTCGCAGTCCACGTCGCGGCAGATGTACCACAGGATGACGTAGAGGATGAGGAGGATGGCGAAGATGAAGAGCGCGACCAGCAGCGCCTTCGTCACGGGCGACACGAGCGACTGCATCCCGGACGGACGGACGGACGGACGGACGCGGGGCCCCGCCCACCCCGTGACCCCGTGCGACCCCTGCGACCCCCAGGCCCCGCCCCGCGACCCCCACCGCGCAGGAGCAGCGGCCGCGCGGACGGCGACACTGTGCGGCGCGGCGGGGACTGCGGCTGCGGCGGGGGCGGGGCTGAGCCAGCGCGGGGCGGGGCTTGGCTGAGAGCCGGCGCGTCAGTCAGCGCAGCGCGGGGCGGGGCTGAGCGAGCGCGGGGCGGGGCTGAGCGAGCGCGGGGCGGGGCTGAGCGAGCGCGGGGCGGGGCCTGGCCCAGAGCTCGGCTGTCAGTCAGTCACGCTGGGGCGGGGCCGGGTCGAGCGCCGCGAATCCGTTAGTTAGGGGCGGGACTGAGTGTGCGCGGGGCGGGGCCGAGCCCTGGGAGCGGCTGTCAGTCATCAGTTACCGCGCCAAGGGATGCGCTGGGCGGTGCTTGCGGGCGCGGGGCGTGGTCTGCGGCGGGGAGAGTCCGTTAGTCACAGTGGAGAGCGGCGGGGGCCGGGGGCGGGGCGAGGGGCGGGGCCTAGCGGGACGCGGCGGGAAAGTTGAAGGGAAAATGACAGCCAGAAAGGGAACGACGGCAGGGGGATGGCCGCGGGTGCGCGGGGAGCGGCAGGGGCATGACGGAGGGTGAGTGGTGTGAGGCAGGGGGATGCCCGTGGTGAGCAGAAGGACGGACAGAGCAACGGAGGCAGGGGGATGCCCGGGACTGAGTAGCCTGAGGCCGGGGAATGGCCAGGGTGGATGCTGAGAGGAGCGACGACAGGGGTGCGCCGGGATGGGCAGCGTGAGGCGAGGAAGGCGGGCGTGGCGCGGGCAGCAGGGGGCGTGGCTCGCGGGCGGGGCGCGGGGCCTGCGGCTTTAATTTTTGGCGGGATTTCAGTCTTGGGCGTGTCTAACTTGCCGTGGGCGTGCCCGCGGCTCTATGGGCGTGGCCTCCGCCGGCCCGCGCAGATTCAATTATTTTCCTTTTTTATTTTTTTGGCCGGGATTTCTGGCTGTGGGCGTGGCTACTCCACCAGGGCGTGGCCTGCCTGGGGCGTGGTCTCGCGTCCCGTGGGCGTGGCCGCCCGTCACTGCGCTCGATCAACTGAAATCTTTTTCCAGTCTGGCGGGGATTCCCCGGGTGGGCGTGGCCCCGCCCCGGCCCCGCCCCGCAGCCGCGCCCGTCAATCACTGGCCATGGCGCGCGTCTGCATCGCGGTCTTGGCGCTGTTGCTGCTGCTCGGGGCGTCGCCGCGCGGCGGGGGTGAGACCGGGGTCGCGGGGGGGTCACGGGGTCACGGGAAGCGGGTGGGGGGCCTCTCGGGGGTCGCGCTCGCCGCCGGAGCCATCCCCCGGCCGCAGCTCCGCCGGGAACGCACGCTGGTTCAGTCCCGGTCATTCCCCTGCCGCAGCCCCTCCCGGAGCTCGCGCAAAGAGCCGGAGGGTCAGCCACTCCCCTGCTGTAGATCCGCCGCCGGGGACGCGCAGTCACGGTCAACCCCCTGCCGCAGCTCCGCTGCCGCCGCTAGCGGGCCACTGCCGGGCCGCCGCCCGCTGTTTTCTCCAGCTGCAGGCAGGGCGGGGCCGCGGGCAGGGCGGGGCCGGGGGAATCCCCGGGGCGAGGCGCGTGCGTGCTCGGGCGGGGACGGAGTGCGGCCCGGGGATGCTCCCGGAGCAGCGGCCGGGGAGTGGCCGGGATGGCGAGGTCCGGCGACTGGGTCTCGCGCGGACGGAGCTGAGGCAGGGGGATGACGGGTCCCGGTCGCGTTGGCTGCGAGCCTCGGGCTGCGGCAGGGGGATGGCCAGGCCCGGCGTGGGGGGTCGGGGTCGGGGGGGGGGGGCGGCCTGGCTCCCGCCGTCCCCCGCGCGGGGTCCCCCGGGAAATCACAGAGCCCGGTTTGAATCACGGCGCGGCTCTGACGCCACTTCCGGTTTCCACTGGGGGAATCCCCGGGTGACCCCTGGGTGAGTCACCTGGGCGGGGTCAGGGGCGGGGCCAGGTGGGTGAGTAACCGGAAGTGACATCACTTGTGGGCGTGGCCTGCCTGCTGTTTTTGAAAGCTGACGGGTTCCCTCTATTTTATGACCGTCCCGACCCGACTTCCGGTCTCCCCGCGCGACCCCCGCTGCCCTCGCAGCAGCGGACAACGACTTCCGGCTGGAGGACGGGCTGCCTGGTGAGTGGCAGGGGTCAGGGGTCGCGGGGTCAGAGATCAAACCCACAGCACAGAAAAGGAAAAGTGCTCCACCCCCGAGAGGCGGGGCGGGCGCCTCCCTGTGACTTCCGGTCCAGCCTGGGCTACAAAGCGGGGCCCCGCCTCCCCAACGGAAAAGTCGCTAAGCAACCACATGCAAATAATAGGTGGCAATATGCAAATGAGCTGATTTACATAACGGAATATTCAGGAGAAGGGGGTGGGGACTGGTGGGCGGGGTCTGCGCTGTTTGAAGGTTTAGGTCCAGGTGGGCGTGGCATGGGCTTGTGTGATGTCACAGGTTGGGTGGAACCAGGGGTGGGGCCTGGCCTGATGGACAGTTCTGGGCAGGAGGGGTGGAGCGAGGGGCGGAGCCACAGTTGACAGCTGGGCTTCCACACGCGCTGGGGGCGGGGATGCGAATGAGCGCTCATTTGAATATTTTGACGTATGGGGCGGGGCCACCCACATGCAAATCGGTTAACTGGGCAGGTAAGGCCGCTGGGATGTGACGTCACTCGCTGGGCGGGGTTATGCAGATGAGCTCATTTGCATGAATGATTGTTCTCGCCCCGCCCCCTTTGCTCTCCCCGCGCAGACGCTGACAAGAAGCCAACGCCCAAGGCCCCGACCCCGAAAAGGCCGTCAGGTGAGGGGGGCGGGAGTGCGGCTGAGGCCACGCCCACGGAGTCCCGCCCCCGTTTACAGTGTGGCCTCTGACCACTTCCTGTCAGCCCTTGCATGCTGCACCTCACCACTTCCTGTTCCCACACTGCACTTCCGGTTCCCCACACACAGCGCGGCTTGTCACACACCTGTCCTTACACTGACGCACTTCCTGTCAGGCGTCGGTTCTGCAGCGCAGGGTCTTCCGGTTGGCGTGCACTTCCGGTTTGTGACTTACTTCCCGTTCTTCCCCCTGCGCTTCCCTTCCGGTCCGTAACGGGCACTTCCGGCCCCGCCCCTCGCCCCGGCAGCCGACCTCGACCTTTCGGACGCCCTGCCTGACGGTGGAGTCGGTGAGCTCTGGGATCCGGATGGGACTGGGTGGGGCGGGGCCCTCTGTGGGCGTGGCCTCCTCACTTCCGGGTCCACCCACACCCCAGGCGATGATGGTGGCAGCGAGAAGCCGGGCCGACCCCGGAAGCCGCCCACGCCGGACGTGAAGCCGCCTCGGACACAGGGAGACTCAGGTGGGCGTGGCTGGGTGGGCGTGTGCTGATGAGGGGCGGGGCGTGGGGTGTGGCTGGCGTGAGATGACAGCGTATGCAAATGAGGCAGGCCAACTAACTGTTATGCTAATGAGCTACAGCAGTGCATGCTGGCGCATGCTAATGAGCTGTGACGCACTTCCGGTGTTTATGCTAATGACCCAGGCTCATGTTAATCAGGGGGCGTGGCAGGCTCTATGCTGATGATCACATGGGCGGGGCGGGTGGGCGGGCTTATGCTAATCCTCGTCTGTGCTAACCAGGCTTGCTGACTGACATATGCTAATGGCGAGGGCGGAGCCTAACGAGGTGTGGCTTGGACCTGTCCGTCACCGCGCTGGCCGAATGGGCGGAGACTCACGCTGACGTATGCTAACGTATGCTAACGCGCACCCTGTGATGTCAGGGCGTTGCCCCCGCCACAAAGGTCACCGCTGACGTCACTTCCTCCCCTCCAGGATCCTTTGGTGACCGCGACCTGGAGGACGTCGCTGGCAAAGGCGGGGCGGAGACGGAGGGTGAGCGGGAGGCCACGCCCCCGACAGGAAGTCGTTAATTACAGAATGACGGGAGGTCCCGCCCATGGTGGGAATGCCGACCAGAAACCCCGCCCCCAGGCTGGAAGTTGTGAAACTCGGCCTGACAGGAAGTCTCGCCCCCAGACGTTGATGACGTCACACATCCACCCTCACCCAGCCCCGCCCCAGGCTGACCCCGCCCCGTACTGACCCCGCCCCGCCCCCGCAGGCGCACCGCAGGGCCTGGTCCCGGGCGTGGTCGCCGCTGTCGTGGCCGCCGTGGCCGGCGCCGTCTCGAGCTTCGTCGCCTACCAGAAGAAGAAGCTGTGCTTCCGGGAGGGCGGCGGTGAGGGCGGGGCCGCCGTGGGGTCACGGGGTCGCGGTGGGGTCACAGTGGGGTCACGCGGTCGTGGTGGGGTCACGGTGGGGTCACGGGGCCGCGGTAGGGTCACGGTGGGGTCACGGGGTTCCTATGCAGTGGACCTTGGGGGTTGGGGGGGGGAATGCGTCACGCATTGGGGGCGTGGTCCGCGAGTGCGAGGAGGGTGGGGATTCCCGTCACTCTTCCTGACCCCGCCCACCCCTCATTCCCGCCTCCCTGTGTCGGCCCCACCCCCTGCAGGCTCCGCCCCCGTGTGAGGCCCAGCGTAGCCCAGGCTGCCTCTGCGCTCAGTGATGTCACGGCGATGACGTCATCACCCACACCGGGGACCGCGCTGGCCGTGACTCTGGCGTTGGCCGTGACGCTGCAAGTGACATCATCAGTGCCCGCCAGGGACGGCCCCGCCCTCAGACCTGGAGGCCACTGCGACGTCGCTCCGACCCCCGCTGACCTCGAGACTGCCATTCGCGGGCATCCCCCTGCTTCAGCGCTGCGGGTGGGGCTGGGTGGGGGCGGGGGTGGGCGGGGCCGGGGTCCATGAAGGAGGAAACAATAAACGTGCTTCGCTATGGGGAACCCGTCTGTCAATCAGTGTCGGATGGGTGGGGCTGGGGTGACCGAAGGGGCGGGGCGACTCATCTAGGGTCAGTGACGTCATCCGCATGCCCCTCCGACGGGCTGTGACGTCACCGTCTCCCTGTTCACACTCGCGTTCATCCCCCTGCCTCAGCTCCACATCACAGACTGTGAGTGTGGTGATGTCATGGGGGCGGGGCCTCGCTGGCTGGGTTCCCGGGAGATGAGCCGCCCCGCCCAGCCGGTCCAGACCGGTTCGGTGAGGGATGAGTCCCCGTGGGGGCGTGGCCGTCACTCACCCGCGGGCCCCGCCCTGCTCACTCGCGCCCGCGCTCCCTGCGAGGAGGGCGATGGCGACCCCGCGCGTCCCCGCCCCGGACCCCGCGCTGCTGCTGCTGCTCTGCGTCCTCGCCGCCTGCCACGCCCGGCCCGAGCCGGTTCCCGGTGACGTCACGTGGGGATGCGGGGCGGGGGAGGAATCGCGGGGGGCGTGGCCCAGCGTCGGGGGTATCAGTGCGGTGGGCGGGGCATCCTGCGCTGACCACTGTGCAGCCCGGGGGTCGGGGGTCATCCTGGGCTAACCTGGGGTCTGTGCGCTGGGGGGCGTGTCCTGCTCCGTCACTGAAACTGAATATTTAAATGAGACGCAAATCCGCGAATTAGCATAGCCACGCCCCCGTCCATGGGGGGGAACCCCGGTCCGCTCACACGCAAACAGCGCCGCGGAACAAACAAGTTTATTTCGGTTTGAAGTTTAAAACTTTTGGGAGCAGCGAGCCCAGGCTGCGCCGGCTCAGGCAGGTCCGGGCCGCACGGGGCGGAGGCGGCTGGGACCGGTTTGCGTCCTGTCCGACCGGTTCTCGCCAGCGTCAGAGAGCGCGGGGCTGGGGGGTGGGCGTAGCCTGGGAGTCGGCGTGGGGGGGGGGCGTTTGAGGCCACAGTGCGGGGATAACCTGGGCTACGAACGGCTCAGTGGGGTCAGGGTTCGCCCTGCGCTAACCGCTGAGCCGTCGGGGCTGGCGTAGCCGAGGCTGACCCCAGAGGCCGCACTGCCTGCCGCCCCCACTGTGTCCCCGAGCAGCGCCGGTTGGGGGGTCAGAGGTCAGCGACGGTCAGGGTGAGCCCAGGATGTCTCCCGAGTCACTGGGGCAGCCTGGGCTCAGCGTCGCTGGCCTCTGACCCGGGTCGCCCTGAGGTCACCGCCGCCCGCCCTGCAGCGCTGGGCCACCCCGCGCTAACCGCCGAGGCCAGCGGAGGGGGCGGGGTATCCCGGGCTAAGCCATCCCACCCCGAGCCATTCCCCTGCCGCAGCTCCGGGGCCCACGGGACACACGTCATCGCAGGGGGAGGGACTTCCGGTTCCAGGGCAATGTAAACAACCTGCCGCGGCCCTGCCTGTGATTGATAGATGCGAGACTTCCGGGGCGAGGGCTGCGTGAACCGGAAGCACCGGCCGCGGCGGCGGGGAGGAGGCGGGACTTCCCCCACCCCGGAAGCCGCCCGCGGTGACCTCTGACCCCGGTTCCCCCCCCCCCCCCACGCAGGCGACGGCGGCGACTTCGACCTCGCGGACGCGCTGGACGAGCCGGGTGAGCCGCGCGGGGCATGAAGGGAGACGGCGGGGCGGGGCCGGGCGGGCGCGGGGCATCGCGGGACACGCCGCCGCCATCTTGTTTGTTTTCACCCAGATCCCACGCCGAAGCCGGGTGGCGGTGAGTGACGTCACGTCCGCCCGGGCGCCATCCTCCCGATTTCCCGAGCCCCGCCCCCGTGTCCCCCGCCCGCCCCGACGCCCCGTCCCGTCATGCCCCGCAGGCCTCTACCCCGCGCTCCCGCAGGACCCGCCCTCCGCCGGGGACGCTCACGGAGGCGGAAGTGAGTCTGGGAACGGGGCGGTGGAGCAGAGGGAGCCGGGAGGGGGAGAAGGAAGGGCGGGCAGGGCGGGACTTCCGGCTCTGACCGCGACTTCCGGTCTTCCGCAGGCGTGTATCCGCCGCCGAGGCCGCGCCCGCAGCCACGCCCACAGCCCCGACCGGAGCCACGCCCTCATCCCAGTGATCTGGACGGATTCGGAGGTGAGGGGGCGGGACAGGGGGCGGGGCGAGCAGAAGGCGTCTTCCGGTTTCAGAGGTCACAGGGTCAGGGCTCCTCTCCGTTGGCTGAGCTCAAAGCGGCGAGAACCGGTCGTGAATATGCTAATGACGTAATGAATATGCTAATGTGCCGTGTGCACCCTCTATAAGCTCAGTGACGTCACCGCCGGGGCGGGGTTTGTCTCTCCTGGGCAGGAAGCGCAGGCATCGGCGGACACGGGGATCCCCACGGTGAGAGAGGGCGGGGCCCAGGGTTGAGGGCGGGGCTGGGGAACTGTCCTTCACATCCCGGCCACGCCTCCATGACGCTCAGCCCCGCCCATTTTCCCTCCCTCACAGGCGGAAGTCGCCCCGAGGAGCACGGAGGCGGGCAGGGTGAGCGGGGCGTGGTTTGAGGGCGGGCGCTGTGGTGGGCGTGGCGCTGTGCGTGACCCCGCCCCCTCCCTTCCCGCAGGCGGCGCCGTGGCCTCCATTGTGTCCCCCGTGGTTTCCGCCGTTGTTCTCGCCATCGTGGGCGCGGCCGTCGGCTACTTCCGGTCCCGCCGCGGGGGCGGGGCCTGCATGCGGGGCCGCGGTGAGTCCCGCCCACACTCGGGAAGGAATCCCCGCCCTGCAGACGCCCGGAAATCCCGCCCCTGGGCGAATCCTCTTTCCTCTTAACCCCGCCCCCTCCCCTGTCTCTCAGAGTCGTCAGCCCCGGTTTGATGCGGATGATGACGTTATGATGACCTCAGGAAGTCACGCCCCCGTCGCGGGACGTCAACAATGTCATCAGGACGGGGCGGGGCTGAGCTCGGTCCGGGGTATGGAACTGCCTTGTGTGCGGGACTTCCGGGAGGACGTGGCCCCGGAATAAAGCGACAACCGGAAGTTCTCTCCCATGATGCCGTGCGTCTGTGTGTCTCTGTGGTGGGGGGGAACCGAGATGGGCTCGTACTGATGACGACATCACGTGTATGTCAAAGGGTGGGGCCAACGGTCTCCGGGTGAGGGACGCGGACACAAACATGGCGCCTTCCCAGGGCTGAGATGGATGCAGGCGGCCGGGATTCCCGGTGAGTGACAGGTCGGCCTCCTGTCCGTCACCGCGCAGTCCCGCCCTCTCTCGTCCTCACTTCCTGTCCGTGACCGGAAGTTCCCGACCTGGACGGCAGCAGGCGGGGCTGGGTCAGCGTTGGAGGCCAGGCCTGCCTGTCACTCCCGCCGAAGCCCCGCCCGGTTCCCCCGCGCCTGCGCGGCAGCGTCCGTGCGTGCTCACGTCACCGCGCCCGGCCCTGCCCCCCGCCGGCCCCCTCAGGCCCGAGCCCCCGCTCCGCACCCGGGACCCCGGACCCCGGTCCCCGCGGTGGCCGAGCCTCGCCCACGCCCACGCCCACGCCGCCGCGCTCGCGACCTTGACTCCGCCCCCGGGCACCGCCGCCATTTTTTTTTGCTCCCCCCTCCCCGCCGCTGCGGCGGCCGGCGCTGCAGGCGCGCGGGGGATTCTGGGAAAAACCGCGGCTGCGGCGGCGGCGGCGCCCGGGGGTCGGGGCCTCCCTCCCTCCGCACCGCAGCCGGGGGTCACCGCGCAGTAGCCGAGGCCCGACCTGACCCCGCCCGCGACCCCGGGTACCGCGGCCCCCACCCCGCCCGGCGCAGGAGGCAGGTACCGCGCGGGGTCGGGGTCGGGCGGTGGCGACGCGCGCCGTTATGCAAATGAGATGTAAATGACCCGCGGCCCGGGTTCAAGTTCTCGGCCGATTTTGGTCTGAGGTCGCAGGCTGGACCCCGGCGGGGGTGGGGGGCGGGCCGACAGCTGAGGCCGGGGATTGACGCCTGTGTGTGCGCGCGCGCGTGCGGTGACAGCCGGGCCAGCCTGGGCTACAGCAGCCGCACTGTTTCCTGTCTGCGTAGCCCAGGCTGCCCCCGGGGGCGGGGCTGAGCCGAGTCCCCGCCCTCCTAGCCTGACCCGCCTGCTGGTGGTGTGGGGCAGCCTGGGCTACAGCGAGACGCGCGGCCTCGGCCCCTGCGTGTGTGTGTGTGTAGCCGGGGTTGGCCCGACGCGCCTGGTGCTGCGAACGTCACTGGTCTTGTGCGTCACACGCGCGCCCTGTGTTGTGGGAGGCGGGGCCAGCTGTGACGAGCGCTTGTGTCGTGTGTGTCCGTCACTCACGCGTGTTTACCACAGCCCCACCCCACACGTGACGCGCAGGCAACGTGTGCAGCGCACATGTCACGCGTCTGACGTCAGGACGCAAAAACGCACGCACCGCAACCCCGGGTGTGGCACACGCGCGTGTTCCCCGCGACGCCCCTGGCTCCGCCCCTGTAGCCCACGCTGCCCCTCGCGCCCCCAGAGCAGCCGGGCTCGGCCCGGACCCACGTGCGCGTTCCCGGGGTCGCGTGACGTCACGTGTCACACGCATGACGCCATCACCACTCACGCCCGTGTCTCCCCTCCCTATGCAGGTAGCGTGACGACACAGACAGGAAGCTGCCGGCGGCCATGACAGGTGCGAGGGGGACGCCAACGCCACGCCCGGGTCTGCTCACAGGGATGACATCACGGTGACATCACCCTCGGCCCTACCCATGGGCCTGTCACCCGGACATGCCCGTGACGTCACGACAGGAATAATCAGAGCACAGCCGGAAGTCATCAGCCGAACAGGAAGTGACTGTCATAACCGGAAGTGGGCATGTGTCACAGGAAAAGACCGGTTTTGTAACCGGAAGTGACCTCCGCCGTCCCAGGACGGCACCCCGGTCGGGTCCTCCGCACAGGAAGCGCCTCCCCAGGCCTCTCCCCGCCATGACACACGTGGGTTTCCCCGGGGTCCCCGCGTGGGCGACGCTGTGCTGGGCGTGGCCGGCGCTCTGGTGGGCGTGGCCAGCGGCGTCCGCGTCGTGGGCGTCGGCCCCGCCCGTGGTGAGCACGAGCTACGGGCGCCTGCGCGGGGTGCGGGCGGCGCTGCCGGGGGAGCTGCTGGGCCCCGTGGACCAGTTCCTGGGCGTGCCCTACGCGGCCCCGCCCACCGGCGCGCGCCGGTTCCAGCCGCCCGAGCCGCCGTCGTCCTGGCCGGGCGTGCGCGACGCCACGCGCTTCGCCCCCCGTGTGCCCGCAGCCGCTCGACGCGCGCGCGCTGCCCCGCGACATGCTGCCCGCCTGGTTCGCCGCCAACATGGACGCCCTGGCCGCCGCCTTCCTGCGCGAGCAGAGCGAGGACTGCCTGTACCTCAACCTCTACGTGCCCGCGGGGGGCGGGGCCGACGACGGTGAGCCGGCCGTGACGTCACAGCGGGGCGGGGCGCCGTGGCCCGCGCTTCCTGTCTGGCTGCCTCCCGATGACGTCATTTGCATGGCCGTGAATGTTCATCGCTGACCTCATCGCAGCCCCGCCTCCTCTCACCCGCAGCTCATTTGCATACATCTGCTGACGTCACAAGCATCCATCACTCCCGGCCCCGCCCACCGCTCCGCCAGCGCTCATGAATATTCATCATCCGCCCGCATCTGCCCTGCAGGTTCACAATGACGTCATTTGCTGCGATTTGCATACGCTCATGCATATTCATCTGGGTCGCCTGGACCCCGCCCACCGCTCCGCTCTGCATGGACGTCATTTGCATACGGTCATGAATATTCAGGAGCCGCTCGCTCATTTGCATGCTCATTTCCATCCCTCACGTCATCCCCATGCGGGACGCAGGTGCGTCAGCGCGGCCCCGCTCCCTCTGCATTGGCCCCGCCCCCTCTGCATGGGCCCCGCCCCTTATCGGCGCCTCATTTGCATCCCATCGCCACTCATCAATATTCACGCGAGCACTGTGTGATTTGCATGAATTTGCATTCGCCCCTCCCCCGTGTTCTGTGGGCGTCTCTGTGCGCCCACCCCGCCCCCTCGGGGCCACACCCACCACGGTTCCTTCCCTTTTTTTTTTTTTTCTTTAATGGAAGAGGGGCGGAGCTGACGGGCACCTGGTCCAGGGTCCTCCTGCAGCAAAGAGTCGCCCTGGGCAAATAACGTGGAGACGCATGACTTCTTAATTTTTATTATTATTTTCGTATTATTTACATTAAGTTTATATTATTATCTTTCTCGTCTCGTGAGTGTGAGACGCGGGTCCGGGAACCGCCATGGCCGCCTCCGTGCGTTCAGAATCCTCGCCCTGCCCCTGCCCCGCCCGGCGACCCCGGCCCTGACCTGAGACGCGGGGACAATAATAAATTATTTTTATCTTTTTTGCCCCCGGATTTTGCGTTTTTTCCGTCTCGCCGCCGCCCGGTGCCCGGTTCTGTTTTCTTTCTTTTTTTATTCTTTTTCTGTGTCCCCCCCCTCCCCCCCCAGGAGCCCACGGTAGGAAAATGGCGGACGACGTCGCGAGTGACTCGGACGGGGGCGACGACGAAGGTAGACGCGCGGCTTCCGGTTTTTTTGTTTTTTTTTTTCCAAATTTTGTTTTTTTTTTTTTTTCGTAATTTTGTGTTTTATTTTTTTCCTGTGGAAATTTTGGGTTTTTTGCGTTTATTTTCCTCTCGGCCCCGCCCGCGCGGAAACCAAATAAAAAAATGGCGTCTCCGGTTTTCCGACACCGCGACGCGGGTTTTATTTCTTTTATTTTCTGTTAAAATTGTGAATTTCCGTGTTTTTTGGCGTCAAGATGGCGACGCGACTTTTTTTTTTCCCCCCGAGGCTAAGATGCGGCCATCTTGTTTTATTGCAAATTCAGTTTTTAGGAAAACGTCACGTGGTTTTTTATTTAATACAAAACGTTTCTTAATTTTCCTTTTTTTCAGAGGAATTTATTATTATTATTATTATTATTTCCCAGGAAATGTTTAAATTTTGCCTCAGTTTTCCTGAGCGAGTTTTTTTTTTTAACGTAAAATAACTTTTATTTTTACTTTTCTTCCGGGTCTTGAATAAAAAACGAAACTTTTTCGGTTTTTAAAGGAAAAATAAAATCATATAAAAAAAACTTTAGAAATTTTAAAACTTTTTTTTTCCCTCAAGATTTTTTTCCCGTTTTCCCACCGCGGGGTCAGGGGGCGCGGCTGTGACGTCAGGACGTCGCTCGTCCATGCAGGGACCGGAACCGGGGGCGGAGCTGTCAGTGGGCGGGGCTGGAGGTGACGTCATCACGGACCAGGGCGGGGCCGGAAGGAGCCCTGAAGTCGACCACGCAGGAAGTGGGCGTGGCCGCGCAGCCGTCCGTGACCCCGCCCCTCCCCCGCAGGCGCGCAGCAGCACCAGGACGCCCCCGGCGGGCGCCGCCCCGTCATGGTTTACATCCACGGCGGCTCCTACATGGAGGGCGCGGGCAACATGGTGGACGGCAGCGTCCTCGCCAGCTACGGCGGCGTCATCGTCGTCACCGTCAACTACCGCCTGGGCGTGCTCGGTAAGCCCCGCCCCTCCTCAGGCCGGCTCCGCCCCTCCTCACTGCGGGCCCCGCCCACCCTGCATGCCACGCCCCTCCTCACGGCCGGCCCCGCCCACCCTGCATGCCCCGCCCACTGACCTTAGAAACGCCCCCATGTACTCGGCCACACCCCCATGTAAACCCTGCTGAGGCCCCGCCTACATGTAGGCCCCACCCACGCCCAAGCCACACCCACCAGCGATGCCCTTTAGAATAACGTCATGTAAGAAATATGCAAACGCGCGCTAATCATGCAAATTTATGCAAAGACGCTGGAGCCTCATTAGAATAACTGCCAAATCTAACGAATTCAGAGGGGGCGTGGCCACCAGTCCCTGCTGTGACCCCCGTGCCCCGCACTGACCCTTCGACCCTGTGACCCCCATGCCCCGCACTGACCCTGGGACCCGTGTGACCCCCGTGCCCCCCACTGACCCCGCCCCCGTGCCCCCGCCCCCGTGACCCCGTGGCCCCGTGTGACCCCCGTGCCCCGCACTGATCCCGCCCCCGTGACCCCGCCCCCGTGACCCCGCGGCCCCCGCCCCCAGGCTTCCTGAGCACGGGCGACGCGGCGGCGCGCGGGAACTACGGGCTGCTGGACCAGATCCAGGCGCTGCGCTGGGTCGGCGAGAACGCGGGGGCCTTCGGCGGGGACCCCGCCCGCGTCACGGTGTTCGGCTCGGGCGCGGGCGCGGCCTGCGTCTCCCTCCTCACGCTCAGCCACTACTCGGAGGGTGAGTGGGCGGGGCTGGAGGGAGGGGCGGGGCTGGACGGTGGGGCGGGGCTGCAGGGAGGCGGGGCCGAGGGGCGGGACCTGGTGGGAGGGGGCTGGGAAAGGGGGGCGGAGCCCTGCCTGTGGGACTCAGGGTTCCCACACGGGTGATGTCATCTAACCCCACCCCTCTTCGCTTGACTCCACCTTCTTCCCATTCTGTCCCTTTTGGACCGCCCCGAACCCCGCCCACGCCTTGCCCCACCCACTCTCCTGACCCCACCCACTATCTTGATGCCAACTGTTCTAACTCCGCCCATTTTTTCTGCTTTCTCCATCCCACCCCATCTCCCATGGCCCCGCCTCATCTGACCCCGCCCCTCCTCTCCTGTCTGACCCCGCCCCTTTCCTCTGACCTAACCCTTGCGGCCCCGCCCCTTCTGCAACCTCACTTGTGTGACCCCGCCCTATCTCCCCTGCCCCGCCCATTCCGTCTGGCCCCGCCCCGTCTCCTGTGACCCCGCCCCTCCCTTGGCCCCGCCCCAGGCCTGTTCCAGAAGGCCATCATCCAGAGCGGGTCGGCGCTGTCCAGCTGGGCGGTCAACTATCAGCCGGCGCGGTACGCACGGGCGCTGGCCGAGCGCGTGGGGTGCGCGGGGGGCGTGGACGGCGGGCGGCGCGCGTCTCCCGGTGACGACCCCGACGGCGACCTCCGCGACCCGGCGGTGACCTTCGACCCCGGCCGCGACCCCGCGACGTCATCATCGTCGGCCGCGCTGCTCGCCTGTCTGCGCGGGAAGCCGGCGGCGGAGCTGGCGCGCGCGCACGTGACCCCGGCCGCGTACCACGTGGCGTTCGGGCCGACGGTGGACGGTGACGTCATCCCCGACGACCCGCAGATCCTCATGGAGCAGGGCGAGTTCCTCAACTATGACGTCATGCTCGGGGTCAACCAGGGCGAGGGGGCGGGGGCTGGTGGGCGGGGCCGGGGACGGCGGGGGCGGGGACGGCGTGGAGGATGACACGGACGGGGGCGGGGCCGGGGGCGTGTCCGCGGGCGAGTTCGACCTGGCGGTGGCCGCGTTCGTCGACGACCTCTACGGCGGCGGCGGCCATGACGGCGGCCATCTTGGCGGCGGCCATCTTGGCGGCGGGCAGGACGCGCTGCGCGAGACGGTGAAGTTCATGTACACGGACTGGGCGGAGCGCGGCAGCGCGGACGCGCGCAGGAAGACGCTGGTGGCGCTGTTCACGGATCACCAGTGGGTGGCGCCCGCCGTGGCCACCGCGGATCTGCACGCGCGCTACGGCTCCCCCACCTACTTCTACGCCTTCTACCACCGCTGTCATGGCGGCCCCGGGGCGGGCGGCGCGGCGGGCGTGGGCGGGGCCGGCGCGGGGGGCGGGACCGACGGCGACCCCGCCCACCCCGGCCTGTGGGCGGAGTCGGGGGCGGCGCACGGCGACGAGCTGCCCTACGTGTTCGGGGCGCCCCTGGCGGCCGCGGGCGTGGCTGACGTCTTCGGCTGCAACTTCTCACGCGGGTGACGTCATGCTCAGCGCCGTCGTCATGACGTACTGGACCAACTTCGCCAAGACGGGGTGAGTGCGACGTGGGCAGTGTCACGGGGTCAGGGATCAAGGTTGGAGGTCAGAGTCTTGGGTTCGAATCCTAGAGCAGGAAGTGGGGCCACTTTTGCGAGTTGGAGGTTGCGGGTCCCGAATTCCCGGGCAGGGTGGGGTCAGAGGTCACAGGTTCAGATTTACGAGTCTGGGGTCAAGCTCAGACGTGAGGTCGAGCACGCGGGGTCACAGGTCACGGGTTCACGCCCCGGGTTGCGCTCAGAGTCCTGGGTTCAAGTCCCAGCCTATGCATGACGTCATCTTTACTTGTCCCGATCCCGCCCACTTCCTGTCCCCGCCCCCCGCAGGGACCCGAACCGCCCGGTGCCGCAGGACACGAAGTTCATCCACACGCGGCCGAACCGGTTCGAGGCGGTCGCGTGGTCCAAGTACGACCCGCGCGCGCAGCTCTACCTGCACATCGGGCCCCGCCCGCGCGTGCGCGACCACTACCGCGCCGCCAAGGTCGCGTTCTGGCTGGAACTGGTTCCGCACCTGCACGGCCTCGCCGCCGACCCCGCCCAGTACGGCAGCAGCACCACGCGCGACCCCGCCCGTGACCCCGGCGCGACCTCCACGCGGCGCGCCCCGCCCGCCCGACCCCGCGCGGCCACGCGGCGCCCGGCCGTGACGTCATCGTCGTCGTCGTCATCGTCCTCCGCCCAGGGCGCCCCGCCCCCCGCGCCGCCCCCCGCGACCCCGCGACCCCCGGACGGCGCTGCCGTGCTCATCGAGACGCGACGCGGGGGGCGGGACTACGCGACGGAGCTGAGCGTGACGATCGCGGTGGGGGCGTCGCTGCTGCTGCTCAACGTCCTGGCCTTCGCCGCGCTCTACTACAAGAAGGACAAGCGGCGCCGCGAGACCAACCGCCGCCCCGCCCCGCCCGCCGGCCACGCCCCCCGCGCCGCCGGCCACGCCCCGGGCCGCGCCCCCGCGCCGTCCGACGGCCCGGCGGGGTCGGGGGTCGCGGCGGGGTCGGGGGTCGCGGCGTGCCCGTCCCGCCCCCCTGACTACGCGCTGACGCTGCGGCGCTCGCCCGATGACGTCGCGCTCCTGCCCGGGCCCCCGCCGGGCGCGGCCACCACCGTCATCCCCGGGTCGCTCGCGGGCGCCGCCGTGCACGGGTTCAACGCCTTCGCGCCCGCGGGGCCCGGGGCGGGGGCCGCAGCAGGGCGGGGCCGTGACGTCACACGGACACTCCACCACGCGGGTATAGCGGGCGGGGCCGCGGCGGCCGTGGTGATGGCGTCGCCCCTGGGATGCACCGTGCGTTCCCAGGATGCACCGGGGTCACCCGCCAAGCCCCGCCCCTTCCCCACGGACAGCAGAGACGTCTCCTCGCTGGGGGAGGGGCAGGGAGACTTGGGGTGGGCGGCGCGGTCCAGAGAAATCCGGGTGCGACAGGAACAAACCGGTTTGAACCGGATTGAGCCAGATTGAACTTGTTTGACCTGGGTAAAGGAACCGGATTGAACCGGAACGAACCGGTTCTGACGCGGCTCATCCGGATTAAACTGAAAACCCGCGCGTTGAGCGACACCGACCGTGGCTTCTCAGGCTCGAACCGGATTGAGCTGGAATCAACGAACCATATTGGGCTGCACCGATCTGGATTGAACCGGACTCTGACCCCGCCCTAGACCCCGCCCTGAGGTCGCGGCTGGGAGCCCCGCCCACCTCCGCTTCCCACGGCGTTGTGGGTGGGGCGCGCGCAGTGTGGCCCCGGAGACCCTGGTTCCCGTGTGAGGCAGGGGGATGGCCCCGAGTCTCGTAGTTTTTTATATTTTTGTTCCCCGTAGCCCAGGCTGTTCCACCCCCTCCCCCCCACGTAGCCCAGGCTGCCCCGAGTCCCCCGCCCCACACCCCAGGCCGCCCTGCATCCTGACGCCCCGCCCCCGGCTCCCCTCTCCGTAGCCCAGGCTGCCCCACGCCCCGCCCCACGCCCCGCCCCACGCGGCCCCGCATCTGAACGTAGCCCAGGATGTCCCGCTTTTTCCCTCCACGCAGGGAACAGTGAGGTTTTTTTTTTCCTCGCCCCCACCCGGCCCCGCCCCGCCCTGCCCGGCCCCGCCCCATCCAGCAACTCCAGAGCCCAGGTGGCGTCACATGACCCGGGGTCGGAGGTCGGGCCCCGCCCCGCTGCTGGCTGACTGCGCGGACCGAGAAATAACCTGCGCCCCAGACAGGCGGACGGGGGGCGTGGCCCGGGTGGGCGTGGCCCGCGGCTCCCGAGGGAGGGTTTATATCGAGAGATTTAATTAAAGGTTATTACGGACGCTGTGCGTGACGTCACTTCCTGTGGGGCGGAGGGAGGGGGCGTGGCCTCGGGTCGTGGGGGGCCTGGGGTGGGAGGTGTGAAGATCCAGACAACGTGGGCTGTGTGTAGGGCGGGGTGGGGCGGGGCCTGGTGTCTAATGGGGGCAGGGATTTGGGTCCCAGGGCGGGGCCTGGCAGCGCAGTCCCAGGTGGGCGTGGTTGGAAGACAGGAGGCGGGGCTGGAAGAGGTGGTGGGCGGGGTCTGCGTTGTGGGTGTGGCTAACGGACAACCGAGCCGGCCTGGGCTACAGAGAGCGGGGCCTGGAAGTGGAGACGCAGGCGGGGCAGCCTGGGCCGCGGTGAGGATGGCCCCGCCCACAGCGGTCCAAGTCCCGCCCACTGGCGGATCCGGCCCCGCCCAACACGTGGTGAGCCACACCCATCACCGCTGAACTCCGCCCCCACGTCAAGTCCTGGTGAAACCCCGCCCTGGCACGTGAAGCCCCGCCCAATCGAAGACCAGCCCCGCCCACTCAGCCCGAGCCCCGCTCAATTCCCTTCTGGCCGTCCAATCACACGTCACAGCGGCGATGAGCTGTTCAGACTGAGCCACGCCCCCTCCGCATTCCTGGCCCCGCCCCCAGCACCCGGGAGAGTTATCAGAAAGGGCGGGGCGGGGCGTGGGAGGGGCTGGGAATGACTGTCAGTCACGCTAAGCCCCGCCCACAGCAGACCCCGCCCATCCCTGTGTGGATCCCTGTGTGGGAGAAGGCGGGGCCTCCATGTGGGCGTGGCTCAGCCTTAAGTAGGGCGTGGCTAAGAGGCTGGTGGGCGGGGCCGTGGTGTGATGGGCAGGGCGCACAGGAAGCCGTTAGACGTCACAACATGTCCTCCCCCTCAGCTGATCTCCGCGACTATGATTATTTTATTCCCTGTACTCAGTGACGTAAAACACAAGTTACTTTTACTAAACAACATCCCACACCCCGACCCCGCCCTGGGAGACTCGGGGATCACCGTGCGCACTGAGCTCGGCGCCCTCGAGTCCACGGTGCTCACTGAGCTGTGGTCGTTGATTGACTTCTTCTCGGGGCGTGTCTCACACAACATGGCGGCCGTGAGGCCCGGGTGCACGGAGGGGCGGGGCAGGGCATTGTGGGCGGCGCCATCCCGGGCCGCGTGGGTAGCGAGCCGAGCACCCGGGGGCAGCACCCAGTACACAGCACCCAGCATGGCGTCCGAGCCCCTGCCCGGCTGCAGTTCCTGTCTGCACTTCCTTTAATGGTGAACAGCAATGTGGGAGTGTAAGTTAAATAATAATAATAATAATAATAATAATAATAATGATAATCCCTTTTCTCCCTCTATTGTTTGTGTTCTCTAGAGTCACAGGGCGCAGGGGCGTGGTCCAGATAAAAGGCGTGGCCTCCAGCAGAGGGCGTGGCCCCCACACCTTTAATCCCAGATGACCGTGAACTCAGAGATCTCCTCGTCTTAATCAGGGATTCACAGCCTCTGCGCTTCAAGGTCTCCATGCCAAGATCCATTATTATTATTATTATTATTACTATTATTATTATTATTATTCTTGTATGTCTGAGTCTCCAGATCAGGGTCGTAGTTGACCCCCGAGTCTACGTTGTCGTTCATTCCGGATTTAGTGAAGCTGACAACGGCAACCGCTGCGCTGCCCAGGAACACAAACCCTGGATTAGACCGGTTCAGGCCGGTTCAGGCCGGGGCATCTGACGCCCCTCGGCCCCTTCTCTTTGTCCCCGACAAGAATTCCACAAGGACCACGCAGCAGGTCTCATCTCAGCATGGGCGTGGCTCTGTGACCTGGGCGTGGCTCACTGACCTGGGCGTGGCTCTGTGACCTGGGCGTGGCTCTGTGACCCGGGTGTGGCTCTGTGACCCGGGTGTGGCTCGGTGACCTGGGCGTGGCTCGTTGACCTGGGCGTGGCTCGGTGACCCGGGCGTGGCTCGCTGACCTGGGCGTGGCTCGGTGACCCGGGCGTGGCTCGCTGACCTGGGCGTGGCTCGCTGTGCTTCTGACCTGAGGATTCTATAGCAACACCTAAGCCCAGCACCTTCTCCAAACCCAGCTCAAAAACAACATTATTATTATTATTACTGGTCAGAGATCCACAAAGAAGAGCAGTGCGTGTTTGTTTATTGTTTACTCCAACTCCACGCGACTCAAAATGAAAACGGCTTTTCCACCTTTAAAGTGATGCACAGCAATGTATGACAATGCGTAGACAATACCGACGGCCACTGTGGGGCGTGGTGAACCCTGAGATTCACGTTCACCTTTCACCTTTCACCCTTGATACTGAAACTTTTTGTCATTTTTTTTCTGTATTAATAACGCAAGTTCTGCAATAACGCCTGGACTTCGCTATTGTTGATGTAGAATTGAAGAACACGGCTGCTCGTCACGGAGGGCGTCGTTGTCTCCGTGAATCCAGGGAGTATTATTACCCGAGTCCTCCAACCCCTGTGAATGTTGAGTTAAAGAAAACGCTCGTGCGTCGTCTGCTCAACAACAGCGATGTGAGTCCTCTCGGCCGAAGCACGTTATTATTACTTGTGAAAATATCTCTTAAATCTCAGGGAACAGGGAAAGAAAAAAAGCGTCACCAAGAGTCCAACCCAGGACAACAACAGTGTCTTGGAGTCACACCGGATGTCGGCCATACTTGAGTAATAGTACCCACGTCCTCGGCAGCCTGGACAGGACTCGGTTGGCCCTGGGGGGGAGGGCGGGGCTGCAGGGCGAGCGATTCTCAGTCCCCAGGCTTTGTCGTCATGGAAACGTCATGGCCGACGCCCGGTTCCTCAGCAGTGTTTCCCACAGCTGCTTACTATTATTCTCCAAAAGTGCAATAAGGCCTGTCAGTCACAGCCATCCGTCACTCAGGCCTGTCAGTCAGACCCGCCCGTCACTCAGGCCTGTCAATCAGACCTATCGGTCACTCAGGCCTGTCAATCACAGCCATCTGTCACTCAGGCCTGTCAGTCACACCCGTCCGTCACTCAGGCCTGTCAATCACAGCCATCCGTCACTCAGGCCTGTCAATCACAGCCATCCGTCACTCAGGCCTGTCAAATGAAGTTTGTTGATCATTATTATTATTATGTAAAACTGTGTGATTCCACTGTGAATGTGTTCTTATTTTTGGGGGGCGGGGCTGCGTGAAGAGCGGGCTTCATTTTGTCTCACGCTCTCACTGTGCGTAGCCTGGCTTTGAACTCACAACCCCTCGGTTCAGTCTCTCGGTGCCTCGCCGTGCGCCGTTGCTGTGAGAACTTTTATCGTCTTGTAGAGGTAGAAAGAGAAGGGCGTGGTCACGTAGAAAGGTCACGAGCGTGACGTCGCCCTTTTGATGACGAAGCCATAGTAAATAAAAAGTATGACGAATTAAATAAGTTCTTTATTTTAAATCCTTAGAAAATTCACATTTCAGCCTCTGGATTTCCGTGCATTGTTGCCTCATGGAAAGGGGTCAGCGTGTCGCTAACTGTCACCAACTGTCACCAACTGTCGCCAACTGTCACCAACTGTCGCCAACTGTCGTTAACGGAAAGACGTCAGACTTTATCACTGCCGGACATTCGTTGACTTCCAGGGAGAAAGCAAATTATAAACATTTCTGATAAACTGAAGAAATATAGAGAACAATATTGAAATTTAAGATTATAATGGAAAATAACATTGATCAATTGGTTGACATTCGGACAATAATTGAGGAAGAAAGTGTAAATATTTTCTGATAGATTTGAAGAAACGTGGAAAATAAAAGTGATGAAAAACACAGGAAAACACGTTAAAAATTGAAGATTATCATAGAGAATCATACAATTATATTTGTGCTCAGAAACACATTTCTAAATTAACTTAAAGTGGAATTATGAATATTTCCTGATGCAATCAGAGATTTACGTGGAAAACATTTCTGACGAAAGTAAAGAAATATAGAAAGATTCATTCAATTTCACAACTTTCAGGGAAATTTATACAAATAAACGGTGGACATAAAAACATTGCTAATATAATCGAAAGGGGAAGCAAAGCGTTTTCTCATAAAACTAAAGATAAATGGAAAACACAGGTGAGACCACAGGGCAAGACTGTCACCAGTAGCAGAAAATTCGACTCATAATGTCTCCACCTAGAATTTACCGTCACTCGCATGCCACCCAACTCCTTGCGTGAAGGATATCCTAGCATGGTTTTCCTCAAACATGGAATTTCCTGCTACACAACATTTAGAAAGCTTCTTTGAAGATAGTTTGCATTCTCACGCCTGTGCTTTCTTTGGCAAATCCCACAGTTCACAGGCATTTTCCAAGTGAAAGCTGTGACTGCATGTTGTTGTTTGATTTCAGTAACAACTGAGGCTGCACGTGTGTAAAGGTTTAAGATCCTGCAGTGGCTGCGCGTAAGGCAAACATTTAAGGGAATGTTGTTGCGCTCAGAAGTCAACACTTGAGCCCTTTGAATGTGAGAAGCTGGCCGTGAGAGGGGCAGAAGTGATAAGTGGGTAAATCATCTGAGTTACTTCAAGTCACAGCGATGAAATGTCCTCTGGCTAAGCCTGTGTCCTGGCTTTGTCTAACTTAGCTTGGAGTGTTTGTGTTTGTGTGTGTGTGTGTGTGCATGTGTGTGTGTTAGTGTTGTTATTGTTGTTGCTGCTGTTGTTGTTGTTTCTTCTCTGTTTCTTAGTATATAATGAATTTGCACGTCTTCCTTGTTTAGGGACTGTTCTAACTATCTGCTACTCCTGTTTTAGTGTTAAGTATTTCGTAAGGAGCGCAGAGTGCTTGAAACACTTAGTAACAACAACTACAGCACAAACAAGCTATTTCTAAAGACATGAATTAGGAACATTGTCCCGAGTTGTGGAAGCCATGATCCTATCTTTCTGTGGAAGTCAGAAGTCCTTCTTCAGGAGGGTAGCTCAGGCTATCTCTCCTCCTTCTCTTCCATCCCCCACCCTTTGCCTCAGACTGCTGGGCCAGATTCTCAGAGTCCAGCCTGGGCCTCCCTGGGCTACTTTACACTTGGCACCAAACCAGAGAATGGAGGTTTTCTGTGTGATTCAGAAACTTCTTCTGGGGTGGGGTGGGACTTTCAAGGAGCCCAAAACAACAATGCCCAAATGCGTTTCTCTTCCTTCCTTCCTTCCTTCCTTCCTTCCTTTCCTTTCCTTTCCTTTCCTTTCCTTTCCAGAGAAAAACTTGACAAGATTCGAGAAGCACCTACCGTCTAAGAATTCAGGGCATGCTGGGATGAGGAGAAAGGAGGCCGATTACTGCGCGTCGCGTCTTCTCTGACGTCATCTCTCAGCGTCGGCGTCGCTGTACCTCATGTCTTCTCTGACGTCATCTATCAGCGTCAGCCACGCCTCCGCCAACTGGTTTGCAGGAATTTGACCTTGGATCCCTGATTTTACAGCCTCTATATTTGATTGCTGAAGAATTAAGAAAGAGGAGAGAGAACTGATAACTCTGCCATTATACTCAAGAAAGTGTTATTTCCAAGGCAGGGTAGAGGGCGGGCATGGGGTCAGGGACATAAAAAGATTTAGTTACAGGAAGCCAGAGGGCTTTGTTTCTCACTCAGTGATATTTACCATAGCTTTGTGCTATTTACCTTTATTCAAAATGCAATCGACACTGATAAGTTTAAGCAATAGCGAAAACCTTATCCTGTCTCTTGACCTTTGGAACTATGTAAATATTTTATGTACTCCAAAAATAAACAGAAAGAAACCATCAGGAATCGGTGAGGGAACCCACAAAAGGATGTACGTGGAAATAGTATGGGCTCAGTTATATTTCAGATGGACAGCTGAACTAACCCGTGTAACCTGAGATAATAGTACTTTAGCTATTTGTCCTTAGTTTCAGGGCAAAGGAAATCCAAAAGTATCAAACTTGAATCACTGTGAACTTGCTCACAGTGGCTGATGTGTGGAGTTGAAGTTTGAACAAATGAATGATTACAGTTGGGAAGCAGAAACTGGGATCTCACTGAGATAAAGATGGACTACGTCCTTGGTAGTAGATTAAAATCGGAGGCACCATTCTGGCCTTCAATATTTTAACAGATATAGAAATAAGTTTATACATATATCTGTGTGTATGTATGTATATGCCCATGCATATGAGTGTGACCATGAACTTCTTGGCCACAAGGCCTATAAGCAACAGTATAGTAACCATGCGCACTCTAGTACCCAGATCTTGTTTTTCAAATGTCACTTCCTATTAAAATGACCTCAG
Organism: Apodemus sylvaticus; assembly: GCF_947179515.1. Lineage (NCBI taxonomy): Eukaryota > Metazoa > Chordata > Mammalia > Rodentia > Muridae > Apodemus > Apodemus sylvaticus. The sequence continues at coordinate 44,656 of NW_026263205.1, forward strand.
CATCTCAGAGAAATGGTTATTTCAGGGCTGGAGCTGGGAAAGTACAAGCTAAGCCCAGCATATGCTGATGTGCTAGAGCTGAGCATCTGCCAACAAAGAGAGGAAGGGCGTGGCGGGGCGTGGCGGGGCGTGGCGGGGCGTGGCGGGGCGTGGCGGGGCGTGGCGGGGCGTGGCGGGGCGTGGCGGGGCGTGGCGGGGCGTGGCGGGGCGTGGCGGGGCGTGGCGGGGCGTGGCGGGGCGTGGCGTGGCGTGGCGGGGCGTGGCCTGCTCTGCCTAGCCAAGGTCAGGGAAGTCACTCTCTTTGTCAACACCAGCCTGAGCTCAGACAACTCGGTCAGTGGAAGAAGAGGATAAGGGGAACCAGGGCATAAACCAAAAAAACAAAACCCTGAAGAATGGCCCCAGCATGATGAGAAGGTTGTCTGATTCTCCGCCAACTCCCTTGAGGAAGGAAAATGGAAACTAATAAAAAAATATTGTATTTTGGGCTGGAGAGATGGCTCAGTGGTTAAGAGCACTGACTGATCTTCCAGAGGTCCTGAGTTCAATTCCCTGCAACCACATGGTGGCTCACAGCCATCTGTAAGGGGATCTAATGCCGCTTCTGGTGTGTCTGAAGACATCGACAGTGTCTTCAAAAACATAAAATAAATAAATACATCTAAAAATGATACCGCATTTCAATTTCAGCTTTATTTATTTTTACAAATATTAATTTTAAATTTTTATAAATTAAAATGTATAAATATTTAAATTTATTTTTTTTTCGTTTTTTTATTTTATGGGCACAAGTGTTTTGCCAACATGTATGTCTGTGTGCCACACATATGCCTGGTGCTTTTGGAAGCCAAAAAATGGGCAACAGATCCCTTGGAATGGGAGCTACAGGTGGTTGTGAGTTCTAGGACGAGAACCCATGTCCTCTGGAAGGGCGGCAAACACTCTGAGTCACAGGACTATCGATCCATTGCCTCCATTCCATCTTTACTAATCAGGAAATCACACTGATGTCCAGTCATCCTTGAGTATTTGTGCGCCCACCCCGACACGTGGAGTACTATTATTTGTAAGGACTTTGGTCTGTGATGCTCCCTGGGGTTATCGGCCAAATGAATCCAAGCGATGGATTGAAGCTGCAGGTTCCATGGAGTCTGATCACTCTGATCACTCACTGCCTGCGAGGTTCTGTCTTCTGACGACGCGGGGTCACGGCCGGGGTCAGAGGTCACCGCCGGGTCGCGGAGGTCACCGTGGGGGTCTTCTCAGCTCTGCGGTCATCAGTGATTTCCAGTTCCCTCATGCAACCACATCCCTCGCCATAGGCCGAAACCAGACTACGGCTTCGGAACCTACTAAGGACCTGGCACAGGCCTTGTTGCTATTGTTGAGGGCATCAGCCAGGACTTTCACATGCACCATGTTGGTGGTATAGAAAGATGGTTTTATATATCTATATCTATATCTATATCTACATCTACATCTACATCTACATCTATATCAATATCTATATCTACATCAATATCTATCTATCTATCTATCTATCTTTGATATAAAGCAGCCTGCATATCAAAAAGCAATATTTTAGTTTGCTATAGAGTTTTTCATCAGATATTTTCTCATGTATCTTGGTCTAACATTTATCAAATACTGTAAACTGAAACAATATTGTTATTAACTTATTTCAATCACATATTAATGAGGTTAATGTGATATTTCCATACATATGAGATGGATTGATTATGTCCAAACACTCCTTCCCCACCCCCCATCTGCACTCTAAATTAATATTAATGCTGGGTGGGATTTATAGAAATAGCTTAGTATCTTACATGAAGTAGAAGTGTCTCAAACGTGGCCCTTTCTCCTTACTCTTGTAGCCGAGCAGCGTCAGGGCGGCCATCTTGTCAGGGTCAGGGCGGCCATCTTGTCAGTGTCAGGGCGGCCATCTTGTCTGTTCTTAAGCAGGTCTACCAGAGAATCCCCCCCAAACCTCCTCCAGGCCTCAGAGAAGGAGTGTCCCCCACTCTGAAGCAGGAGCAGAGCCTGGCGGGCCTTCCCACAGCAGGAATTCTCTCTGTAATCGAGCAAAGTCACACAAATTACCAACCCGGCGATTGGAACAAGGCGCCCTTCATATGCAGATCACGTTGACCCCAGTTCCCTTCCCTCTGCCCTGTGGCGTCCGCCCTTCCTTCTCAGTCAGAAAGCAAGCACTCACTTAAACCTAAGATGGCTTCCTTGTGGTGGGTGTGGCTGCACAACTGGAGTTCTGGTGAATGGAAAGTGAGCAGAAATCTGGGTGTTTCCTAAAGAGAGACTCTTGTCGCCTTCTCGGTTGTTTTCCTCCTCTTGGGCTGGAGGGTGTGTGTTCTGGTGTGGCTGTGTGTCCTGGTGCGGCTGTGTGTCCTGGTGCGGCTGTGTCTGTGCGATGGATGGGGGTAACTCCTCAGTAAAGGGCGGAATGGCCAGGGGGAAAGCACAGGCACGGGCACCATTTCCCTCCGTTGTTGGTAATCTGCTCTACTGTTGACCACTGTGTGTTGGAGACCTGGTACTACAGATGCCTAGGGTGTGTATTATTATCCCGTGCTGTCGTTATTGTCTGGTAACAGTCACTGCTGCACAGATAACTCACCAGCCATTCTGCCATGACGAGGAGAGTATTCACTGCGTCCAGGCGGTAACTAATATCCTCCCAGTAGGAAGTCAGGGTGACGATGGGCTTTGTGTGGCCCAAGGTAAGGAGTAATAGTAGTTCCCTGATATGGAGAGTCAGGATTCAGAAAACAGGGACGCTTGAAGTGGACAACATGTTTGTTGCACAGTTGTGCTGATGGAGCGACTCATTAATGAGTGGCCTGGAGAACGGGCTTGGCTAAGGTTTGTTTGTTGTTTGGGGAGCTGGAGATTAAACCCGAGGCCTCACACAAGCTAGGACAGTTCTCTACTGCTGAGCCTCACCCGGGGAACTACGATCCCGACGCATCACTGTTAGTCAGTCAAGCAACAGAGGAATGCATGGTCCATTCATCTGTTTAGCAAATTGTTCTAAAACGCCAGCAAACCGAGGGCAACCGGCTCAGGATCTGTTTGTGGCTCAGGACCATACAGCTGAACACGGGTGACGGTGACGTCACAGGGCGTGGCACCACGTGACGATGACGTCACAGGGCGTGGTAGAGCAGAGAGCACTGGGGGTTAGACTCACTGTCTCTCCATGAAAACTGTTCTTTTAAATTATTGCTGTAGCTGGAAGAGCAACCCCACCCCATCCCCTGTTCTTTGCAAACCTCGGCTGCTGGCACGGGCGTGGCTTTACTCAGGAGACTTTCTGCAATTCAGACTAAACACTTCACACTTACTTGGGCTTTTTATGTTTTAAGTCAGCATGGCCAAAAAAAAAATTAGGTAAAAATATAGCAATTCTGTTGGACTGTTTATGTGCATAGAGCCGGACACACACACACAATTAAAAAGAAAAAAAAAATCTTCTAAAAGAGAAGCAGGTGATAGAACTGGGTAAGTACTAGTAATAAACAAAAGCCGGGCTTTTCCAGTGTCTGATCCGGAGTGCGGCCATTGTCAGCTGAGGAATCTAAAGGGGATTTGCACTAGGTGGGGCACAGCTGCTTGAGGGAGTGTGGTATTTACTGGGGTCATCACCTTGGGATTTCATGAACTCTGGTGTCCAGCCTGGGACACTGGCCCATGGGTGTAACGACTCTTGTGGGTACCTAACGTCCAATGCTCTTTCTTACATTATCTAATGAGATGCTGGGGATAACAATAATAACAATAATAATAACAATAATAATAACGCCATCAGAGCTAAATACAGCGTGTGCCTCTTGTGCTGAGATGGACCCTCTGTAAGCACGAACAGGAGAGAACTTCACACCACTCTTACCATCAAACACTGCGCGGCTGCATTGAGTTGTTGATGCCAAAGGGTTACAGGTTGCATCAAACTTGTTGCCGTAGTTCCCGATGCTGACTTCGAACTGAGTGGCCTCACCGACATCTTGCAACATGGCGGCTGAATGGAAGACGGCAGACAGGCTGCACTTCAGCCTTCGCTGTTGTTTCTAAACAGAAGGAACACACATCAGGTTCAGGACCGTCTCACATGTCTGTATTAATACGTGGATTTCCAGCAGACCCAAGGCTAGGCCTCGTTAATTAGTGCTGTGCTAAGTGCCACAGGACTGTGTTCTCAGGTCCCGTGACTCTCCGTGTCCTGTTAGTGGACGGAGACTAAAGGGTTGTCACCATGGAAACGATTAACAGAAGGGGAAAACAATGCAAATATCCGCAAGTCATGCTTCAAACAAATTATGTTACTGTTATAATAGGATAAAAACTCAGAACAACCTAAGCCTTAGTGCAAGCATAGGAAAGGGAAATGTTTTATCTTATTATTTATTTTGCTGGTGACATGCGAGGCAAGGACTCTACCAGAGAAATATATCCCCTGCTCCAAAACAATATCTTTAAAGTGAATTTATTAAATAAATATTTTTTTTAATATTGATGCACAGGTAGAGGGTCTGGAAGAATATAACAGCAATACTATAAAAGGCGGAGAGATATGGCCACTTTCTTTCTAACTTATATGTGTTTGATATTTTGAGTCGCTTAAGTATTAATTTCCTAATCAAAAATAACAATAAAGATTTTAATTTTCAACTTAAAAATGAGTGGAGTTATATTCCCTCCCTTTTTCTAATCCACCTTCAGTCTCTTTTCTCTCTCTCTTTCTCTCTCTCTGTCTGTCTCTCTGTCTGTCTCTCTCTTCTCTTGAATAATTTAACTGATCCTTTCCTTCTCTTCTTATCTGTACCACGGTCTTTATTCAACCGAATGAATCACTAATTGGGTGGGGCTTGCTTGTCTGAGGCACAACTTTGGACTCCTATTTATAGAGATACCCAGACAATGGCCTCAAAAACATTCAAAAACAAAACTAAACCAAGATTCTTTTTATTTATTAAGCATAACCAGACATAATTATTTACAAGTTTTTTCTTTCTTCCTCATACATCCGTGTTCAAGCTATCACAGTGCCCTTGCTGTTCCGTGTTCAAGCTATCACAGTGCACTTCCGGTTCCGGATTCACGCTATCACAGTGCCCTTCCTGTTCCGTGTTCAAGGTGTCACAGTGCACTTCCGGTTCCGGGTTCACGCCGTCACAGCGCACTTCCGGTTCCGGGTTCACGCCGTCACAGTACACTTCCGGTTCCGGGTTCACGGCGTCACAGTGCACTTCCGGTTCCGGGTTCGCGCCGTCACAGAGCCCTTCCGGTTCCCCAGGACTCCTGAGGAGGCATCTACTTTACGTCACTAAAGGGAGGACTTGAGAAAAACATCCTGGTGCAGGGAGAGCCTTTCCCATGCATCTCACCAACTAAGGTGACCCGAAGTCTGAACCCTCTCAGGATTGAAAGACACTTTCCCACTCAATCCAATCAAAACCACGCAGCCATCTTGTCACCATCATTGATTGTAGAACTTTTATCATCTTGTAGTCTTGTAGAGGTATAAAGAGAAGGGCGCGGTCCTCTAGAAAGCTCACGACCGTGAAGCCGCCATGTTGGTGAAAGGCATTTTGACCTCGCAGATAAAGCAGAGCCCCTAAGAAAGTTCCGTCAGAAACTCCTCTGAGCTCTTGCAGAATTCTTTCTAAATCATTGGCTGCGATCTCAGCTTCACGTTCGATTGCAGTCGTAATTTTATATGCAACACAACGTCTTCTTTATAAAATGCTAAGCATGATTTAAGAAAAGGGAAGTTGTTGTTTTAAAAAAGTAACTATGATGTGGGCCCTGAGTCTGAGGTGGAATTTCTAGACGTGGTTTATGGAAGCGAGACAACCCACCCTAACTGTGAGACCATCACCGTGCATGAGGTGGGGCTCTGGGCAGAGCAACAAGAAAAACGGGAGCTGATTATGACGTCACCTCGTCCTGCTTTATGACGAAGCCATAATAAAGAAAAAGTATGACTAATACAAATAACTTCTTTCTTTTAAATCCTTAGAAAATTCAAATTTAAGCTTCTGAATCTCCCAGCATTCTTGGATCATGTATAATTCAGGGAACTTCACTGCAAGGATGGCTCAGTAGCATCAGGCCCCTGATAAATGGCCTCAGTGTCCCCTGCAACTCCAGTACCAGAGCAGAAGGCCGGATAGGAAGCTTTTAAACTCAAATATCCAGGCTAAAGCTTCCCAGGTAATTGGTGCGCGTGGCTGGCACACGCCCTGCTCGTCTGTCTTCCTTATCACAATGGAATGTACTCTCAACTCTAAGCCAAAATTAACCCCTCTTTCTTAAAGTTGCTTTGTGCAGTATCTCATCACAGCAATAGAAACAAACAAACAAAATACCTAAAACCCAATACAGGATCCAGAAAGAAGGATTGTGATTGTTCCGAAGGGAACAAAGAGAGAGCATGGGGTGTTTGCTGAGTGGGGAAGACGATGTATCTGTCTGAATTTGTGCTGCACAGACATGCAAGTCAAGAATCCATCAGGAACCCCAGGATGTTCTCATGCAATGCCTGCACAGTTGCCCACAAAAGGCTTCCCAGGCTCCTCCCACTGCGACACCTGACCTCTGGAAAGAAGTTTGGGCTTCTTGCAATCACCACAATTAGCCAAGACTGGCATACACTGTCAGACAAAGATGGACCCACTTTGGACCACTTTACAAGTCCAAGCACAATAAGGAGCTCCACTACCGTCTGCTCACTCGCCCCAGAGTCCGGCTGCTTGAGATGAGGTAACTGAGAGCTTAAGGAGAGGTAGAAACATAAACATGATTTAGAGACACTGGGTTCCTCCGCTTTGGTTCTGGGATCTCTCTGCATAGCAAATCTTAAGGGCAAAACTGCTTACTATCAAGGAAAGCTAAATTACAGACATGTAAAGGCCGAGAACCAGGATGAGGGAGGAATGTTTCGAGCAAGTCTGATCTTTGCTGGTAAGCAGCTGCAAGGTGGACATACTTTGACTACAACATTTACAAAGAGCCGACCTCTCCTTCTCCTTGTGTTGAGACTTTGTGGAGGTGTTAGGAAAAGAAGAAGTCTTACACCGCCCCCAAGAAGAGTAAACAGAAGAGGTGGTGGGGTGAGCTGTCTGTCCTGAAATGCTATAAGATAAACGAAAATGGCGAAATTAATCACCTTCATTTAACAATGCCCTTTGGATGCACATATTCTGAAGTGCGTATACTCAGCCACCTGGACAGACATCACTGCAGCGAGTATTTATTGTCTGACTTGTAGCTTCAGCAAAATCAGACAACAAGTAATTGTGTATGGGTTAATAAAAAAGCAGGAAGTGCAAAGCAAAAACAGAAAACAGACCACAGAATGACAATGAAAAAAGAAAAGTACACCAGAGGCCCACAAAGGGAGTAGGTGCTCGAATAATGCTGCCTTTACAGCACTATTATTATTATTATTATTATTATTATTATTATTATAATGCTGCCTTTACAACCTTTGGTCTTCTTTTCTCTGCCTGGAGCCTTCTATGGAAGCACCAGGCTGGACCTGCTGCTGTCCCCTGGTGAGATCCATGCACCAGGCCCACCCAGAACCAGGCCCACCCAGGACCACGCCCACCCAGGACCACGCCCACACAGGACCACGCCCACCCAGGACCACGCCCACCCAGGACCAGGCCAGTTCTGCTCCAGGGAGTGAGTCACTCTTGACTCTGACAAACAAGTTCCCTTTCCACTGCGGTCTCAGAGCTATCCCCAAACACACAGCCTTTGTAGGACAATGACCAGGATCATGTTCTAGGCTGAGCTGAGCATAGATGTCCATTTCACTCTGCCCCAGATCCCGCTGCGCCATGGCTGGGGTGCGCTTAGGCCCCAAGCTTCTCTCGTGCCTTTGAACTGGTAGTTGGTTGGGTTTTTTGTTTGTTTGTGGTTTTTGTTTTGTTTTGTTTTGGTCTTTTTTTTTTTGGTTTTTGTTTTTTGGCTTACTCTTTTTGGTTGTTTGCTTCCACCCCCCCGTCCCCGTTTTTATTAATGAAGTGTGTGGTATAAGTTATTTCACTATCTGTGTATAATTATTTGTTATGAAGAGAACATATTCTGTTTTTTGTTCAGGCTAATGGCAGGCTGTTCTTTGATGGCCACCACTGGCGGGTGCAGTGGCTCATACACATCGTTGGTAATTTTCATTTTTGGCCTTCGGTTTTTAAGCAAATCAAGGAAATGGGCCTTCTTGTCTCTTGCACTCAGCAGGTCTCTCACCCACTCCCATTCTCCTTCTTTCATTACGGTTGTTCAGTGTGAACAGAAGGAGCCTGGATGTAATTGCATGCTGACAACAACTAAAACCCCAAATCAAGAAATAAACAAAAGCCCACAGAATATTGGAATAGCTAGAGGGTCATCATGGCATTTCTCCACAACCCTTAGATCCGAATGATTTATTTATATACTTATTTATCTATTTGTTCATTTTTGTTTTTTCGAGACAGGGTTTCTCTGTGTAGCCCTGGCTGTCCTGGAACTCACTCTGTAGACCAGGCTGGCCTCGAACTCAGAAATCTGCCTGCCTCTGCCTCCCAAGCAGATGACATATTTAAAACTCAGGTACAGTCTATGACTGCTCAGGCTCATTGTCACCAAGAGGTCAGTCACCTTCTTCAGCTTTCCTTGAAGGTCCACACGACACATGTAGCTCTCCTCCTGGGCAATCCTGCACTAAGCAGTACATGGGGATGTCCCACTTTCCCACCTGCCTGCTCCTCTTTTTTTCTCTCTCCTAACTTATCTTCACCATGTGGTAAAAAATCTTTATAGAGTTGAAAATGTTGTAAAGTGGACATAAAGACTCCAGCCAGAGCCGGGCGTGGAGGGGCACACCGGTTATCCCAGCACTTGGGAGGCAGAGGCAGGTGGATTTCTGAGTTTGAGGCCAGCCTGGTCTACAGAGTGAATTCCACGACAGCCACGACTACATAGAGGAATCCTGTCTCAAAAAACCAAAAAAAAAAAAAAAAAAAAAGACTCTGTTTATCGGCCATTGATATTAATAGTTATTAAGGAATAGTGATTGCTGCTTCCTGTTATTTTTATGTTTGCATGGTTATCTTATTTGGGCTTTTTGAAAGACTACTTTATTGCTTTTTCTTGGGTGGAGTTTCCCTCCTTGTGTTGGCATTTTCCATTTATTATACATTTTAGGGCTGATTTTGTGGAATTATATTGTGTACATTTGTTTTTGTCATGGAATACGTTGTTTCTCCATTTATGTTAACGTTGAGTTTTGCTGGGTATAGTAGCCTGGGCTGGCATTTGTGGTCTCTTAGGGTCTTTATGACACCTGCCCGGGATCTTCTGGCTTCCATATTTTCTGATATGAAGTCTGGTGAAATTCTGATAGACCTGCCTTTATATGTTACTTGACCATTTTCCCTTACTGCTTTAAATATTCTTTCTTTGAATTGTGCATTTGGTGCATAGATTATGTGAGAACAGAAATTTCTTTTCTACTCCACTCTATTTGGAGTTCTTTAGTCGTCTGGTATATTCATGGGCATCTCTTTCTTAAGGTTAGGGGAGTTTTCCTCTGTAAATTTGTTGAAGATATTTACCGACCCTTTAGGTTGGGAATTTTTGCTCTCTTCTCTACCTTAGGTTTGCCCTTCTCATTTTGTCCTGGATTTCCAGGATATTTTTGGTTAAGAAATTTTTGCATTTACATTTTCTTTGACTTTTCTGTCTCAGTATTTTCTACGGCATCTTCTACACCTGAGATTCTTTCTTCTCTTTCTTGCATTTTATTGATGTTTGCATCTACGACTCCCGATCTCTTTCCTAGGTATTCTATCTCCAGGGTTGTCTCCCTTTATGAATTCTTTATTGTATCTATTTCCATTTTTAGATCCCGGAAGGTTTTGTTCAATTCCTTCCCCTTTTTATTTGCCTTTTTCTGAAAACCATTAAGGGATTTTTGTGTGCCCTCATTAAGGGGTACTGGATGTTTTCCTGTGTTCTGTATTTCTTTAATAGAGTTATTTATGCTCTTCTTAAAGTCCCCTATCGTCATCATGAGATATGATTTTAAATCAGAGGCTTCCTTTTCTTGTGTGTTGGGGCATCCAGGGCTTGCTCTGGTGGGAGAACTAGATGTTGATGATACCAATTTGCCATGGGTTCTGTTGCTTATGATCTCTGCCCTCGTGTCCTGCTCTCTGGTTATCTCTGATCTTAGCTGATCTGTCTCTGATTGAGGCTTGTCTCTCCTGTGAGTCTGTGAGTCAGTACTCCTGAGAGAACAGTTCTCTCCAGGAGAAATTTTTGTATGGAAATAATTGGCACATAATCAGCTACCTCCAAGGTGCAGACAGAATCCAGAAGGATCCTGACCCCAGCTGTCCCTTGGTTCCAGGGTTCTGATATCTCTGTGTGGCTCTCTCATGGTCCGGGGATTTGAGCAGAAGTGGAGCTTACAGGTGTGATGGGATTTCTGGGAGATCAACTCTCTCCACACAGAATTTGGATGTGGAGCACTGAGGCAGGGGATCAGCTCTGGATGCAGGCAGAGAATAAAAGGATCATGGCCCAGGCAGCTGCTCAGTTCTTGCGAACTGAGTGCTCTGTCGGGGTCCCTTTGAGCAGACGTGGTATTCTTCCCTCTACTCACAGGCTTGTCAGAACTAGAATTGTGATGACTGAGGAGGACAGAGATAAGAAGCCTAGAATTTCTGAATTCCTAGTACCCATAAAGGTGTTCTACAGTAAGAGTTTGGGTTATTCCCAGGAAAATGACAAAACAAATTAATTGCAATCTTCTATGATATTCAGAAAGTCTATCAAAGGTGGAATATGACATATCTTTTCATTGTTTTGAAACAGAAAGATGTATGTTGCTTTTTTAAATATTCCTATGTTCACTTGGCTTTTATCCATTGTGACATATAATATACATAATAAAAAATAACAAAAGAAAGATTTCCACAACTGCATTCACTCTTTTTGAATTTTTATTTCTTATAACATGTAGTATATAGATTAATATTTATCCAAAACAACATTCTTGAGTCTCATAAACTGCGCTCTCAACAAATTTAAAAATGCCCCTACAAGAATATTAGCATCACCAACTTTATCATGGACTTTTTGCTTATTAGAAGGTTTTTGATATATATTTATTACTATTCAATGTCAATATGATATCTAAGTAATTTGAGACTGTACAGATTAGCAGTTCCACAGCATGGCTCTAATGGAGCTACACAGCAAATGGATACACAACTCTGATAACTGATTTTGAGGTCCATGGTTTTGTTAGACAATTTTAATCATAGCTACACTTAAAGGACAGATATTTTACCCTCTTGCTTTTCTTTAGAGTTTTAAGAACACATTAAAATTTCCTCAGAGATATATTTGTATCAGCTGGCACAAGAAAATTACCTTTTAAATCTTCTAGAATTTTCAAAATGTTCTTCAATATCATGGTCTTCCCAATTAGAGCCTAAAACACAGTACCAGAAAATTAATGATATACTATTGAAAAACAGGCACAATTCAAGATATTGTGAATTTTCACAGCTCTATGAAAGCTACAGTGGAAATTCAAAGAATCTGATTTATTTAGCTCATTCCTCATTGTTCTCAATTAAAATAACAGAAGATCTTCAATAACCAAGAAATATTTTTTCCTTACTTGAAAAAATTCACAGTCTTACCTAGAGCGTTGAGGTTCAGGAAGGTCGCCAACATCACATTTTTGTAGAGATTCTTCTGGGATGGATCCAACGATTCCCACTCTTCCTCAGTGAAGTTCACTTGCGCATCATCAAAAGTCACTGCTCCCTAAAGCAGTGTACAACCCAAAGCATGATACTGAAATCAATGTAAAGTAAATGTATACTTCATTTACTCGATACTCATACATTTCTGGTGCTTCCTTCACTCATTTTCTGATTCAGAAGTTATTATCTAATTACCATGTCATTTTAGAAGGAACTTGAATTGAAAGATTCACCAATGTTGCTTCTGAACACTTTACACTTTGAACTTCTTCTTGCAAGAGAAATGCCAATGAAGAGGGGGATGCGGGAGAAGCAGATCTACAGAACTGAGCCCACATCTGAAAAGTTGTACAAACAATTACTAACTATAAAAATGCTCGGCAAGCTGGGTGTATTTCCTCATGTCTTTAATCACAGGGTTTCCAGCAGGTGTATGTCGTTGAGCCGGACACCAGCATGGTCTATGTAATGCGGTCCAGGATAGCAGAAGGGATTAAAACCCTCAATCCCCTGAGGAAATCAACCAAGGAAACAACAATGATAGAGAACTCACTGGTCTTTACTAAAGTTCCTACAAAGAATTATACATGCATTGCAGTTCTTTATTCATCTTGTAGAAACATGAAGTCAAAGAGTAAAAACTGCAGCATTAATAAAATTTTACTAAAAGGGAATACATGCTTAAATAGCTACAAATGGACAGACGAAAATAATAGTAATATGAATGTTGATCATAAATAAGCAATTTAGGGCAAGAGAGAGAGAGAGAGCTCAGCATTGAAAAACTCTTGCTGGTCTTCCATATAATGGTGGACAATTTCTCGCAAAGACTTGGGGACCAACAACAACTCATAACTTCAAGATCAGGAGTTCTGAGGCCATCTTCTGACAACAGTAAAGATGAAGCACACATGATATTCATATTCATGCACACAGGCAAAATATTTCTATTCATTCAAACATTTCAGAACAAACACAAGACCGAGACTGAATGTCATACATCTGAAACCCAATGATCCTGAAACCTCAGATAATATTGATGTCATAAACATATGCCATCCTGAGAAATAGAATATAGTTTATATATTTGGCCAAATTTCAATATTAAAGATATGGATGAAAAACAGCACAAAAATATGCTATATTACAAATACAAGACACGTGTCTTTTTTGGTTTCTCTACCTACTTTAAGGACAGACAAAGCTTCACAGAGAAATTTGGTTTAGAAAAGAAAAGCAAAAATAAAAAAATTGAAAAATATAAAGCCACAAGACTTTTACAATAGTTTATTATTGACTAGCAAATGTATCTATTGTATTTTATATGATTTAAGGAAAGAGATTGTAGTGAATGTATGGGAGCATGAGAAGAAAGCTGAAAGGTCAGTTTCAACCACAAAACAGTAGACACCAAGAATACGATGTTTCCACTCTAAAAGAAATGCAGGAGTAAATATGGAGTAGCGACTGAGGAAAGAGCCAATGAAAGTTTCCCAACATGAGTGCCATCCTGTGGACAAACTCCAATTCATGACATTACTAATAATAATACTGTGTTATGCTCCCACAAGGAAGTCTTGAGTCCATGGAGAGGCTCCACAAAGTCTGACTGAAAAAGCTGCAGAGATCCAGAGTCAAACCTTGCATGGACTTTGGGGACTCTTATGGAAGAGTTGGTGGGGAGATTGAAATCCCTGAAGAGGATGGATACTCCATAGGAAGAACAACAGACTCAACTAACAAGGACCCTTGTGGACACTCAGGGACTGAGCCACAAACCAGATACAATACACAGGCTGGACTAAGGCCCCTGGCACATTAGAAGCAGATACTCAGCTCCCTCTTGATGAAGGTCATTCAACAACCGAAGCAGCTTTCCCTATAGCTGCCAGGGGAACAGAACCTTTGGACTCTGTTCTCCTAACTGGGCTGCCACATCTGGACTCAGTGGGGGAGGATGCATTTAACTCATAAGCGACTAGATGCACCATTTTGGGGGGATACATGGGGGCCAAAAAAACTTCTCAAAAAGAAACAAAGGAGACTCTGTTATAGCAAGGGATCTATAATAGTGACAGTGTTCAGGGTGATAATGAATGTATAAATTATTGGAGAAACAAAAATAAAAGAGAAAAATAAAAAGTTTCAGTCTATAAACACTCTCCTCTTCTCTAAAAGCTTTCTGGAAAGGCTCCTCCTACATGATCTTCCACAAGCACCACAAAGAGAATCCGACAGGACAGACAAGTGGCCCAAAACATCATCTTATCTAGAAAGTTTTGATTCAATCAACTGCATCCTGAACCTTGACACGAAAGTCTCATGCTGATCCTGTGATGAAAATGCATTCAGTCTACACTGATCCCAACAGTTTGTAGGAGCTCCTCCACTGTTCAGATGTCTGAAGTCTCTTTTGACACTCAGGCCAAATCTTGAAAGTCACATCTTGTAATGTCAGACTGCAAGTTATATCTTTCTAACTTACAATGGCACAGAATACTCGTTCCCATTCCAATGTACGGATGTGCACATAGGTAGAGAGAATATTAGTCCAGGCAAGAAGCAGAGTGGGGTAAACATCAAATCCTATGGCTTTGTCTGAGACACAGTGGACCTCACTTTCTGAAGGCTTTGATGGCCCTGTTCCTGTAACTTCTCATACATTTCTCAGTCCGGGTACTTCCTCTCCCTGTATGCATCTCTCCATAGGAGATTTTTCAATGCCTCGGGCATCTAACCAAGTTGTGGTCACAAAATGCTACTCAAGCATCATTCTCATAACTTCACTGCAATGAACTCTCACTGAGGCTTCCCTGGGGCTCTGACTCTGCCAAACTGAAACCATAGAGGAAGAAACCATGACCTTAAATTATTAATCTATCAATTTTCGGAAGCAGCACCGTATTAATGATCCTCCTAAGTTTGGCTTCTTAGGTAATGGACTCTGCCTCACTTGGATCATAGTTGCAGCAGGTTTCATTCATAGTTCCTTTTTGGAACTAGGAAACACTTTGCCTACTCCTTCCGTTAATTTATGATCCATCAGGAGGAAGTGTTATACTTAGTGTACACTGAGGGCATCTACCCACTAGAGCATGTGCTTCACTAAGTTCATATCTGTTTTATTTTTAACAGCTAGAAACCGAAAAATATCAAGATGTCCCTCAACCAAAATCTGTATACAGAATCGGTGGATCCCTTACAAAATGGAATAATATTTAGTCTATAAAAACAAGGACATTAGGAATTTTCCAGGCAAATGGAGACGTCAAGATACTATCATCCAGTGTTAGGTATCCCATTACCCAAAGGACATAGATGTATGTACTCACTTACAAATGGATAATAACCATAAGGTACAGGATATCCACACTACATTTCTTGGCCATGAAGAAACTAAACAAGAAGGAAGGCAAAGGAGCTGTATAGATAGCTCAGCTGGTAAGAGCACTAACTGCTCTCATGAAGGTCCTGAGTTCAAATCCCAGCAAGAACATGGTGGCTCACCACCTCCCATAAGTAAATTTGAAACCCTCTTCTGCTGTGTCTGAAGACACCTACAGTGTGCTTATATTTAATAAATAAATACATCTTTAAAAAGAACAAGGAAGGCTAAAATGACCATGGCTGAATCTCACTCAGAAGTGAAAATAAACCAGTCATAGAAGGTAGATGAATGACAGACAACTGGAAGGACAGGTGGTTAAGAAAGGGGAGGAGAGGTAAGGAGCAGGTGTGGTGAGAGAAAAGAAAGGGTCAGAGGGTGAGGAAAATGAATTGAATTCTGCAGCTGTCAGGGAGATAGTTGCAGGCACCTTTAGGATGTGCTACAGACCAGGAATGGGAGGGAAACCAGGAGTCTATGGTTGTGATCTTAGCTGAGATGCATAGCAGTGAGATATGGACCCAGAGGAGGCCAAATCCTGCAGCCACACAGTCCCCCCTGTGGAGAGTTAAGGACACAAACAGAACCAACAACATTTCCACCCAAAATTTATACTGTCTAAAAGAAATGCAGGCAAAAAGATGGAACAGAGAATGAGGGAATGGCCAAATTATACCAGGCCCAACTGGTGACACATCCCGTGGGCAAGCACCAATCCCTGATATTTCTGAGGATATACTTTGTTATACTTCCAGAGAGTAGCTTAGCATATGTCCTCTGATCGTCTCCATCCAGCATGTGACTGAAGCAGATGCAGACACCCACATTCTAACATAGGACAGAGTTCACGGAGTTTTTTAAGCATGGGGGAAAGGACTGAGGGATCTGAAGGAACAGGAAGTTCATAAGAAGACCCACAGTCTCAACTAACATGGACACTACAAGACTCTCAGAGACTGAGTCACCATCTAAAGAGCATGTTCAGGATGGTCTGAGTCCCCTACCATATATGTACTATGTGAGCTACTTAGTCTTCATGTGCTTCCCCCAACAAATGGAGTGGGAGACATTTTTTTTTTATGCTGTGGGCTGTCTGTCAAAACTGTTCCCCTACCGTGACTTCCTATCTTTATCTCAGTAAGAGACATATGCCTAAACATGCAGAGACTTGAAGTGCCATGTTTGATGGATACTCCAGTGGTTTCCAAGCTCCATGGACAGATAGTAGGAGTTACGAATGAAGGGCTCTGTAAGGTGGAAAGAAAACATGGGAGAACGTGGAATTTAAATTAAATAAATAAGTGATAAATAAGTGGGGAAAATGAACAAATACATATAAATAGAACAAAAATATAGAAGGAAGATCAGTATTTTTAAATTTTACTCCACTCAATAATTCAGGGTGTAAGCAAAGGAGAAGAGTTTTTTTTTTTTTGCCAAAATTTCACAGAATCAGACTCTCACTAAAATTTACACTGTCTATTTTCCTCTGAAATGCAATGATTTCAATTTCCTCTGTCTGTGTTCTGTCAACACTCCATTCTCCTAAGTCCTATGAGAACAACTGTTTAAGATCCATGAACAGCTTTCTAGAAATTTTGCCATCTCAATTTCTGATAATCTAAACATTCCTTCAAAAGAGAACACAGATTCTGTGTAGTAGCAAAATCCCGTGTTGATAATTCTTTTGTGCATTTTCTCTTTATCTGGTTGTTGCTCTAAGTTGTTACTCTGCTGCTGAGATGGAATCCTCTGAGCAAAAACATCTCAAGTAATAATCATTTGCTGTGAATGATTCTTCAGACATGTCACAGTTCATCACTATGGGAACTTAGAGTAGAAACCGAAGCTACAAACTGAAGGTAAAAGCATGGGCAACATTGTCTCCTGGCTTGCTCTCCTGCTTGGTCAGTGTCCCATGCTCAGGTAGCTCTCTCATCCAGCCCAGGCCCATTTGCTTATGAATATTGTCACCCTCAGTGGAAGAGCCTTCCCACAACAATCTTGAACACTATTTCACACAGACATAGCAACCAGCCATTCTGATGAGAGCACACACTCAACAGAGTATCCTTCAAATAACTGTAGCTCTGAAATGTTGAAATGTTGACTGATTCACTTCATTCCTTATTATTACTCATTGTGGTTTGCTAAGATTATCTCTTACTGCCCATCTCCTCTCTTAGCTTTCAAAATTAGCTAGCATTCCATCTTGAATATAAATACCAAACAGGTCAGCAAGAGGGCATCACTCAGTCAACACTCTCTGAAAATCTAGACAGCAAACAATAACCCAGGAATAAACACTAAGCCAAACAAGACAAACTGAGAAACCTGTACTTAGAACTATACTCACCACAAACACTGATGCCTAGACACCAGCATAGAAAGATAAGGAATATCATCCAGGAAAATAAGTCACTTCTTAGGACATGTTAGACAAGTAGATAGAAGAAGAAGAGGAGTAGGAGAAGGACGAAGAGGAGGAGGAGGAGGAAAGGAGGACGAGGAGGAAGAGGAGGAAGAAGAAGAACAAGACGATCAATCCGCATAAAGGTCTAGAATATATTTCAAAGGAAACCATAAATGAAAACTTTCCCAAACTAAAGAAGGTGTAAATTTGGTTTTGTCATGGAATGTCTTGCTTTCTCCATCTATTGTGATTGAAACTGGGGAAGACCCTTGAGGACATCGGTACAGGGGGAAAGTTCCTGAACAGAACACCAATAGCGTATGCTCTAAGAGCAAGAATTGACAAATGGGACCTCATAAAATTACAGAGTTTCTGTACGGCAAAGGACACCATCAAGAGGACAAATCGGCAACCAACAAATTGGGAAAAGATCTTCACCAACCCTACATCAGATAGAGGGCTAATATCCAATATATATAAAGAACTCAAGAAGTTAGACTCCAGAAAACCAAACAACCCTATTAAAAAATGGGGTACAGAGTTAAACAAAGAATTCTCACCTGAAGAACTTCGGATGGCGGAGAAGCATCTTAAAAAATGCTCAACTTCATTAGTCATTAGGGAAATGCAAATCAAAACAACCCTAAGATTTCATCTTACACCAGTCAGAATGGCTAAGATTAAAAATTCAGGAGACAGCAGGTGTTGGAGAGGGTGCGGAGAAAGAGGAACACTCCTCCACTGCTGGTGGGGTTGCAAATTGGTACAACCACTCTGGAAATCAGTCTGGTGGTTCCTCAGAAAACTGGGCACCTCACTTCCAGAAGATCCTGCTATACCACTCCTGGGCATATACCCAGAGGATTCCCCACCATGTAATAAGGATACATGCTCTACTATGTTCATAGCAGCCCTATTTATAATTGCCAGATGCTGGAAAGAACCCAGGTATCCCTCAACAGAAGAGTGGATGCAAAAAATGTGGTATATCTACACGAGGGAGTACTATTCAGCCATTAGAAACAATGAGTTCATGAAATTCTTAGGCAAATGGATGGAGCTAGAGAACATCATACTAAGTGAGGTAACCCAGACTCAAAAGATCAATCATGGTATGCACTCACTAATAAGTGGATATTAACCTAGAAACCTGGAATACCCAAAACATAATCCACACATCAAATGAGGTCCAAGGAGAAAGGAGGAGTGGCCCCTGGTTCTGGAAAGACTCAGTGAAGCAGTATAGGGCAAAACCAGAACAGGGAAGTGGGAAGGGTTGGGTGGGAAAACAGGGGGGGGGGAAGGGGGCTTATGGGACTTTGGGGATGTGGGGGTCTAGAAAATGCGAAATCATTTGAAATGTAAATAAAAAATATATCGAATTAAAAAAAATAAAGAAGGTGCGTGTTAGTGAACAACAAGCATCAAAAATACAAAACAGATAGGGAAAGAGTCCGTTTGCCACTTTAATACTCAACACACTACACATATGTATTAAAGAAATATAAAAAAAACTACAGCAGACAAATATTAAATAAACTAAACAAAAAGTTGTAATGTATGAAATCAGAACTATTAGATTCAAAACTGCCTTCTTTTTTAAGGAATCCATTAATTACTTATACAATGTTTTCCCTGCAGGTATTCCTACAGACCAGAAGAGGGCACCAGATCACATTACATATAGATGTGAGCCACCATGTGATTGCTAAGAATTGAACTCTCATGACCTGTCTAAGAACAGCCAGAGTTCTTAACCTGTGAGCTGTGTGTCAAGGCCTATTCCTGCCATATTAATGTATATTATAAAAGACACACAGATCTGGGCACAGGCACTGCATAGTCCCAGAAACCACCCATGCACCTACAACAAAGCAACTGGTCCAGATGTTTTGGACAGAATTACAATCAGCAATGATACTGAAGTTATTAAGAGGTCATTGTCTGAACTAACAAGTAAGAAGCACATCTGGAAACCTCACATGTAGTCACATCTCGCTGATGTTTCCCATCCAACTCCATAGAGGACCCAGCAACGCAGTGCACACAGCTCAGCAGTGTGCTCCTCCCGACTGTGGGCAGGTATCCTGTGCTCCGCCCGATTGTGGGCAGGTATCCTGTGCTCCTCCCGATTGTGGGCAGGTATCCTGTGCTCCGCCCGACTGTGGGCAGGTATCCTGTGCTCATGAGGTCTTGATTTCAGAGCTTCCCTGAGGTCCCCTCACAGCACCCCACAGTAGAGCTCAGAGCAGCATGCGGAGAACAGTTCAAGCTGCACAGCCACAGTGAAGACACAGAAAGCCTCCCGGAAGACCTCACCTCTTTGTCTGACTCTGCCAGCAGACTTGATTGGCCAGGGAGTCTTACCCCTCCTCAGGTTAAAGTGTGCTTCTGGTCTAGGCCCGCCCTTTTCCAGATTTCAGGAGTGGATTGCACTCCATTAGCAACTGAAAGAAGATTCCAAGACAAATCTTACCCTACCCAGTCCTTTGGTAGGACACACCATTCCAGCTCTGGCCAGTTAGCTGCCTGTTCTTTCCCTCTGTGAACCAAGATGTTACCAGGACCTGACTTCTGACATTGCCTGAGCTCTTCTCAAAGCAGTTGTCTTCTTCCCATATTCAAGAAGAATAGCTGGCAATGACTATTACTCAATATGCAATGGTGGTATCTCTCTGACCGACTAATGGATGACCCAATGCTTGACCCAGGGTATTAACATTAAAGATGGAGTTGTAATGACAAGAGTTTTACCCAGGCAGTGGTGGTACATGCCTATAATCCTAGCTCTTGACAAGCAGAGGCAGGTGAATTTCTGAGTTCCAAGCCATCCTGGTAAACAGAGTGACATCCAGGAAAGCAAGGGCCATACAGAGAAAACCTGTCTCTAAAAAGAAACCAAGAAATAAGAAAGAAACAGAAAACAATTGAAGAGTTTTGTTTATGGCTAAATGCTGAGATCAGGAAAACTGAAGCTTCCTTCAACAGAGGATAGGTTGCCAACAACCACAGGAGAAAAGCAAGAAACATAAGGGGATCTCTGTTGAGTACTATTACTAGTCAGCACATTTTCATCCATGTCAAAGGAAAGAAAGAACACAGTTGGATTAGAACAGATTTTAGAGATAAGCCTATATCAGATCATAGAGAAAGTGAGTCTTTCTATGTATATAGAAAGGGTCGTTAATAGAATGTCCCAATAAAGTCTGTAAGCGAAGGAAAGCTAGAAATATCAGATCTTTTTTATTTCATGTTGCAGGATATTACAGCTGATCTTCAGTATATACCAGAATACTTAAGAAATAAGTACTTCCAATGTGAGTTTTAAAATAAAATAATAAAACAAATCACCTTTGTTTTGTAAAATAAAGTAGTACAAATAGAAAAAACAAAAATGACCTTTCCACTTGAAGGTTGCAAAAAGCATCTACAGCCTAGATCAAAGGTGGATCTCAACATCTCAAAAGATCAAGATTAAGAAAGGGCTTTTACTCCCAAAGGTATAATTAAGAAATATTCCCCACAGTAAACAGGGTTAGAGTTAGGGTTAGGGGAGTAGAGTGTTATGGCGAAAATCAGGACAAGGGTTGTTAGGGTTGGGATGCTTAGGAAATTAAGGAGTTAATATAGGATTAGAGATTTAGGATAAGGCCCAGGATTAGGCTCAGGTTTAGGGTTAATGTGGCCATCATTATTCTTGATGGTTTCACTGAATCAATAGAATCCCTATTACACAAAGAATGTGATTTTCTTTTCAGTTTTCACTATTTCCCTCACCCTGCCCCCTCCAATGAAAGGAATCCTCTCCCAGTAACACACAAAAAAGCCGACATACACTTAGCCCAGGTGATGATACTGGCTCACTTCCATGACAGACCCTAAGTGGCAAGCTGGTATTGTTGCCGATATACAACTTTATACTTACCGAAGGAGGCAACAATTGTAAATTATCAGCTCAGTTCAGGTTTCCTTCCACAGAGACCTCCCAGTTATATTCCTAGATAATCTGAAGTAGTAACCATGTTGGTGAGCACAATATGCACACACTCAGGTATGGTTGCCCATCACGGTGGTGGCAATTATCTCCTGTCTGACCAGGTGCTATGGATTAATGTAGCTGAATGCATTTCCTTACCTTGCGATGAATTTAATCCCCACAGAGGCAGGAACAAGAAAAAAAAATGGTTCCTAGCACAGTGGTTAGAGGTGGGGCCTTTGGGTGATAGAAGTTGCATAAATACTGGTGTTTATAGAGGGAAACGTATCAGAAAACACACACACAATACTCGAAATTCTCTATCTCCCCTAGGCTCTTGCTATATGGTAGTTACACCACATTGAAAATCAGCCAAGAAGGCAAATGTGCATACAGTCACTTAACTTTGGGCCATGAGTGTAAACCAAATTAAGTCTTAATCTTTATAAAGTAACCAAACCTCAAGCAGTTTGTTACAGTGACAGGAAATGAACTAATATGACAGAGGAAGAAAAGAGGCACATCTGTGAAGAACGAGATAACCAAACAGAGCTGATGGAGGTGTCCATTTGAGAGGCTTCTGATGTCATGTTGCTAATCACCCCGAGTATACACTTACTGTCTGAAATTGTGGAATAAAATATCCTATCACCTAAGAGGAAGGGAAAAGTGCTTTCTGCTTCTGTGTACACGGAGGTCAGTGCATGGGAGTTTGTGAGATAAAAGGCTGGTACACTGACAGGAAAGGCTGGCGAGCTTGTCATAATTCTAAGTCAGGGTCCTCTACAGTTTGGACACAAGGAGACAGACAACTGTGTAGGGGTCCCTAGCACACAGAAGAGTTGATTTACCCCAGATCCCAAACTGTATAACTTATCCAGAAAAGGAGGAGAGACTTTATCTCGATCTCAATGTAAAACCCAAGTAGGAGGCTATCAACATCAACCCCTGGCCCCAAAATGCACACTACACACACACACACCATATACATATATACACACAGCATGCGTAAACACACACACACACACACACACACACACACACACACACACACACACACAGAAGCTGAAGCAGCAGTACTACCCCCTGGCTGTTCCTGTGGCGTGACCTCCTGTTTCAGGTCAGGTATGGACACTCACCTAGCGTGTCCTTGAGATTCTTCACCAGGGAGCCCTTCTTCAGGCTGTTCTTACGCTCCACGCAGTTGGAAGGCACATAGCCTGTCCTGTTGGCTGCATTTCTCACCCGCCACCAAGTCTTGGAGTCATCCAGCAGCCACAACCGCTCACTCTTCCTGATGTCGAGCTCCTGGTCCTGCTGGGCAGTGTAGTCCCACTTGGCTATGACAATGGCTTCTTCTGTCATCTTTCATGGAGTCCTTCTGCCAGCAAAACATTTGAAGATGCTCATTAGCTACCTGAACACCTCTCCTCTGACAGATTTGAAAGATTGTCGATGACAGCTCCTATTGCCACCAGTTTCCTTCCAGCCTCTTGAAACACTTGCCCTTAAAATGACCTACGCGTAAGCTCTAATGCTGCTGAGAAACAACATCTTGTAATCAAAGCCTGCAGCCCCTCTCAGTGCACTAAACACACTGCACATTTTACGGAAGCTAGATGTAAACTTGGGGGGGGGGAACATTCAAAATAACAATCTCATAACTAGAGTGATCTTTTGACAAGTGACACCATCCCCTTATAGCTGACAAGTTTACACTACTATTCTCAGCATATGCTGGGGATTTTGAAGATATTTAATAAATATAACATACCCAAACTACTCCCATAAGCTCAAATTCAATTAGTGTACTACTAATGCACAGTGGTATCCTGAGTTGGACCGTAAACTACACAAAGGAAATTTGTGACGACACTGTTGAAATGTAAACAAAGCCTAGGCAACAGCAATGTGCCCTGTCAATTAGTTCTGACAATTCAATGTAATATGACAACACTGGAGAAATTAGCTAAGGGCTAATTTTCTGCACAAATAACTACAGCTTTCCTGTAAATATAAAATTACTGTTGAAAACAAAGCAATACTTAGATATTTACCACATCATTCATAATTCCCCAAACTGGAAAATAAACAAAGATATTCTTCAGTAGGTGAACTGATAAACCAACTGTGTACCTGACAGTGGAATATTTAAGTGTTAGGGACAGAGTAGGAGGAAATGAAGATGCTTCCTATGATTGAAGGCAGACAGCAAGGCTACAAAGGCGAGGCGTGTGGATTTGGACATGGGGGGTCTCCTGGGAGCAACCTTTACTGACATCCTGCAGCCCTGTTCTCTGTAGCTTTTGTGCCCATCACTGGGTCACACTGGGTCACACTGGGTCACTCAGTGTTAGCAAGAATCATCCGCCCTGACACCTGCCCAGGCTCCAGGAATCCCACCATGCTGCACGTGATGGCTGGCCGCCTGGCCTCCTCCAGCGAGAACCCTGTTAGGTGGCCTCACCCAGGATCCTCCACAGCGCGGTCCTCCTCTCCTCGGGCTGTGAACTCCCGCTTATCCTCACATGGGGAGCTGAACTCTGTCTTCCTGATTGTAGAATTCTGTCGTAGGACCAGTCTGCCTTGCTGTCTCCTAACTAGCTCTTGAATAGCAATTTCATCATATGACATGCTAAGAAAGGCAAAGATCTATGGAGACACAGGACCAGTGGACACAGAGGAGGGGGAGAAGCACGCAATGCAGAGAGATGGTGAGCACGTGTAATTGCAAATATATATCAAGACGTGTTGTGTAGACCAAAATACATAATAAAACTACTCCAAAATACAGCTTATTAAAACAAATGGCACAAATCTGATGAAGTCAGTCTGGGACGTACTAGATAGGAAAGAACACAAAACACACAGGTTCACCTATTTCAGCAACTGTACCCTTCTCAGGTACAAAATGCACAAGTGTTCTTGAAGTGCAAAAATCACACCCAGCCCCTCTACTGACTGGATATGCCCCTCAGTTATAAAAGGAGTGATGACAAGATACTTGACCCAAACTCCTCTTGACAGAGTTCTTATGATCTTACTTCATGAGTTCAGAGTCACAGGAAACCCATGCATCTGACCCATGGAGGCACGAATATGACATGTTGTACTGTATTTGGGCACATGAATAAAGAATAATACATGTCTTCTCACTTATGAGTTACCACATTAGATAAAAATCATTTGGGAAAAAGAATATGCTTGTAAATTGTACACATAATGCACATAATATCCACGAAGGTAGAGTTTACACAAAGGTCTTCTCAAAGCCAGAGACGATAGCTAACTGCCGTCAGAAGGCCACAGCTTGTAGCTCAGACACCTGATTTCTCTACCAGATTAGACCCAAAAAGCAACGAGATAGGCATCTCTTTTAAAGTCAGGGAGAGGAACAAAAGTAGTAATAAAAATGAGGTTCAGAGGGGATTCCATTTAAATTCCATGCCTGCTGCCGAGTTATATAATTTCCAAAATGAATTTCAATAGGATCAGATCATCATTTAAATCAGTTGATATCCAGCCAACCAAAGCTCTCTACTGAATTTCCTTCTGCATCAACAACAGTTATGAGAGGACTTGGATGCATTTATTACAGTGCACGCTGAAAGCATGAGGCTTACAAAAACACAGCTTCCTGCTAAGCCACAGAGCAGGGTGTTGGAGAGGCCACAGTGTGCAGCTAAGGGATGCAGCAGGCACCAAGTGCATCTGGCCAAGAAAAAGCCACATGCACTGCAGGAAGCCAGACTGGGGGCAGAGGAACCAGATACCCCAGATGCAGGATATGGAGGCTTGGTGTTTTTCTGGCTAGGAATCAGTCTTGTTTTAGTGGATCTTTCCTTGTTATGCCCTAAGATTTGCCTCAGGTCTTGGAAAAGACTTTGGACTTCTAACACTCTTGAGATAAAGAGTAAGAAATCTTTCAAAGTTATAATGAATGCAATTTGCATTAAGAGGTGGCCACAACCCTCTGGGGACCAGGGGTAAAATGTTACAGTTCAAGTGCTGTGTTTGGATGTCTTGTGGTGTTTGTCAACCTGACTGGAATAAAAAACCCTCAGGGCATTAATGAGACACAAGAATGTAGTGGGTATATTTATGCGGGTGCTTCCAGAGAGGTTTAGTTGAGGAACAATTTATCTTAAATATGGGTAGCACTGCTCTATGGGCGAGCACCCTGGACTAAATACAGAGAAAAAAAGGAGTAAGGTAGCTAAACCCCAGTATTCCCCTTCTTCCTTCCTGATCTGGCCACAAACCAAGTTGCTTCCAGTGCCCTTCCTTCCCTGCCATGGTGAACCACCTTCTTCTGAACTACAAGGTCAAACAAATCCTTCCTTCCTTTATGGGCGTTGGCACTGCTTGGGAGCACGTCCTCTACCAATCATATCAGAACCTCCAGGAAAGGGCCAGGTCCCAGGACCCCTCTTATCTTCTCTGGTGCTCCCACCCGGTTCAAATCTGTGAACACAGCAAAAACCAAAGCAAAAATCTTCTATCTAGGACCCAAGTTTTAAAACTATCAGTTGGAAACATAAGAGAGACTGCATAAAGTATGAAGGTCATGACCCATCTGGCAACAATAAAAGATTTATGAATGTGTAAGCAAAGAGTAATTCAGAATCAATGACTCACAGCTCCCTGCAGGAAACTGTATGTGCAACACACTATACAAACCCAAACACCTCAGCTCAGATTCCAGACTAGACTTGGATCCTCCTGTCTACACAAAATCTTCTGCTTTTGAAGTAATAGAATGGAATAATTATGGGGCAGAAGCCTTAACAGTTTCCTGCAGTTGGTTTTCTCTCTCCACGAAGTTCCAAATTAGTACAAATATGAGTTTCATAGAAGTGTTAAAAACTCAGACTTCGTAATCCCAACAGAATCTCAAGCAATTTCAGACATGGCCCTACATACCCTTCTGCGATTTTGTACAATGTATGTCAAGCACGGAGCTCAGCACTGATGATTATAAAACAAAAATATCAACTTTGAAAAATGTTCTTTATCAAAGGATGATCTTTATCATGTAGAAACAAACACTAAGTAGAGATTTAATTCGTGAGAAACAAAGGAGCTTATCTCATCAGTATGCAGACTTACTCTCCGGGGCAGGAGGCTATAAATGGACATGTTTAGAAGCCTTGGTATGAGAACTAAATTCTGATATGGGATGGGCACATGATGCCATCATTTAACACAGAGAACAGACACCATTCTGGGAAGCATCTTTTAGGAGACTGAGAGTCAGGGAGAGTGGTATGTGTAGCTACAGAGCCAGGATCTTCACCAGGACTATGATTACCATATTTGTCAAACAAAACAAATTGAAATCCATGGGTAAAGAGGAGCAGGAAGAGGAGGAGGAAGAAGAGGATAAAAGAGAAGAAGGAAGAAGGGGGAGAGAAGGAAGAAGAGGAGGAGGAGGAGAAGAAGGAGGAAGAAAGCTGGAAGTTACATGAGAAAGGACTGGGGGATGGAAAGGGTTGCTGGGGTGGGAGTGACTATATTCTGAACATATATGAAAATCTGAAAGAAAAAATAATTAAAAAAATAATAACATTGATTTAGTTTGTTTCAATGATTAATAAAGGTCTTAATAAAGATTAACTATTGGAGGACTGTCAATCTAAATGTGAGAAGGAAGACATAGAATTTCACAAACAAAATTAAAAATATTCACACAGACAAGCAGGAGGGAAAAGCAAGCCTACCACTTTTACTGGCAAAAAATGCATCTATGTGCATGTGTCTACACCCATACCAGAATGTGTGTCTGTGAGTAAGACAGAGAAAAGAGGGTGGAGGATGCAAACTGAGACCAAATGGGGACAGGTTTCACCCCAATGCCAATTCTCAACAAAAACTGAATCATTCAGATTATGTAACAACTTCACAGAGGGTCTCTAGAATGTTTTTTTCTATGTAACATATCATGACTTGAGTGGTGGAAGAGTGCAACTGATCAGTCAGAAAAACTCACTCAATACAGGCTTTGCAAGATGTGGCGAGCATGTGTCTGCATTCTACAAAGAGCACCTACAGATTTGTTGGGTTACAAGACCAACACGGTCACTAACTGCTCCCCCTGCTCTGAGGACGTAATCCTGGATGGTCCAGCAGACTCTGGATAGCTACAAACATCCTTGCTAATCTAAGGGAAGAAAATTAGAGAGAGAATTATTGATGCTATGCTGTAGCCAAGAGATGTCTCCAGAACTAGAAAAGAGAGTTCTCCTAGAGCCTCCAGCAGTGTAGCTTTTGGTGACACCAAGTGATGTCCCCTAGTGGGACTTGTGAGGACTTTGAACTTAGAACCACAAGTGAAGTAGGTGGACACTGTTTGGGGGCATTTGCACTGTGGGAATTTGCTCCTGCAGCAACAGGAAGCTGATCTCAGTGAAGAGTTTTTCTTTGGAAACAGGAGCATTCTATATTCTCTTTTTATTGCTGTATGCATGGTCCTTGATTCATGATTTACAAAAGTCCATTTGCATTACAGAGACTGACTCATGAATGGATTTTAGAACCAACTAAAATTCTTGTTTAACTTCAAGATGTGTGTAGATAGACCTGTCAGATGTCAAAGCATGTGACAGCACTTGGCAGGACCCTGATCTCCTGTGGGGGAACAGAAAGGCCAGTTGGTGGGTTTTTGCAGCACCGTTACTAATTACAGCCAAGTAATTCTTTAATCCTAACTAGGATATAATATGGAATCTAGTGGTTGTTCCATCTCTCACTAAATTAATTAAGTTGTGGCAATAGGCAAGATCTCACCACCTTCCTAAAACAGAAAAACACACCACACATAAAAGAGAACACACATAACAGCCCTTTCCATGTGCAGCTGCAAGAGGTGAGAACCCAGCACCATCTGCATGGTCAAGAAGCGCATGGTGACAGTCAACTGAGACCCATGTCATAGTGCTTCATAAGGATGAGCACATCAAATGTTCACAGGGACCTTCTGACGTCGATGTTATCTACAGGTGTATTTAGAAATGATGAAAGGGGACTGGAGGTGTTGAGTGACTCACCTAAGTTCACAAGTTAGAAAGCAGAGGATCTGGGGTGCAAATTCACCAGAAGGCGCTTTCCACAAACCCACGGCTTCATTTACTATTCTTCACTTGGAAGCAGAGTTTTGCTGCTGTTCTAAAAAAATAAATCCTAGGGGGAAGATGGATGTTGATGAAAAAAAAAAAAAGCCAAAGCCAATTTACTTTTGACAAACAAACAGGTGGTATTACTTAGGGAGAAACACCAGAGGATGACTTGGGACAGGATTTGTGTTTTTAATATTTCATTAGAGCGAGGCAAAGTCTCCTGAGAGAGAGACTCAGACTGGATACTGCAAAGCAGAAGCCAGCTTGCCTCCGTGGGTTATCACAGAGGGGTTCTTTCTGTGACTTGTTTTCTGGCATTGTTGGCGATGATGGCCTGTGAGGTGGTGAACAGTTCGTTTCATAGTAACCAGCATGATGCCTTCTAAGTTATGTTTCTCTGGTAGAGAAAGTCAGGGTTTGAAAGCCAGCCTGGACCACCAGGTTGGGTGGCTTTTGTGGGAAGGTGGTTGATGACCGACTGCGACTTTTTTTTCTTTTTCCTCCTCAGATCTCCTCATCTCCTCAGTTTCCTGTACATGGTTCATGCATTTATGTGCATGTGTGCTCATGTGCAGGCTCACGCTCCCATGTATGGCTTGAGCGAGCCAGGAGGATTATCTTCCTCAGTCACCCTGTCTTCACCTAGTTTTTTGAAACCTAAAGTGCTCAGGTCACTGAATCTGGAGCTGTCCATCTCAGCTACACTGGGTGCTGAGCTCCTGGGATCTGTTGGTCTCCACTGGGGTTGCAGGCACGTGCACCCAGCAAATGCACAAGTACTAGGCTTCCAAATTCAGGTTCTTCAGCTCCCTTCACCCAGTGCTGCCACCATGGCTAACAAATGGCGACAAGCTTCTATCTAGGAAATTTACAATTACCTAGAGCACTTAACCAGTATACATTTCACAAAGAACTGTAAGTTACTATTAAAACCAGAAAGTTAAAATACAACCAGAGGCACTTAGCACCTGAGAGAGCTGAGCATATTCAGCTTCTCCAAATACACCCAGTGTCTCCACTGTCCTCCATCCTTCAGAAGCCCATGAGCCCTTCCAACTGGTGATGGGTTTACATTCTCATGCCTGTTTCCATGACTTACAAAGGTTCAATATCTTCTCATTCTTGCCAACATTTATGTTTAATAGTAGCCATCCTACTGGGTATGAGGCACTCAGAAAATCACTTATGAGTCTTCTATCTGTATTCTTTTATTAAAAAAAAATGTATTTTATGTACATTGATGTTTGCCTGCACGTATGTCTCTCTGTGAGGGCATCAGATCCCCTGAACTGGAGTTTCAGTCAGTTGTGAGATGCCAGGCAGGTGCTAGGTGCTGTCAATTGGACCTGGGTCCTCTGGAAAAGATGTTAGTATTCTTAAATGCTGAGACATGTCCAAGCCCCTTTCACTGCATTCACACAAGAATTATTAACACATAATTATCTCAATAAAAAGAAAAATTATATAGACAGTAACAGTTCTGGTTGCAACTTCCTCCCTCATCATTTTAGTTTTAAGTGAATTTCATTCACTAATCCGCCTCTACCGTCAGGATCATGCTCCCCTCCCCTACAAGATGAAACAGTAAATATGAAAACTACCTTAACTTGTGGGTCTGAAATGCTTGCTACATGTGCATCCCTGAGACTAAACTCAGTCAACAAAACCCACAACTGCCAGTACAGGTGAGGAGACATGAACTACCATAGCTGACTCGCACACATCTACAAATAACTCTGGAGACTTGCAACTGCATGTGTCATTTAAAAGGATATTATTCTCTTATGCCCTGGATGGTCAAAGTCCCCAGATGCTTAGATATTAAAGACCTGGCCTCACTGCAGCAGTATTCAGAGGTAACTTGGGATGGATCACAAGGGCCCACAATATAACGGGCTGGGGAGAAGCTTTCCTTATAAGAGAATGTAGAGTTCTATCACTGATGTGCAGTCTCACACAGTCCGAGAAACAACTATTGGTTGAAAACCTAAAACTGTAAAATAAACATTTTAGAAAATATGTCTCCTCAGGTATCTTGTCACAGCTACAGAAAGACTTAAATGCTAATTTAAATTATAGTTGTCTTTCTAATTAATATCTGACAGTAAAATGTAATTACTACAAGTAATGAACCCACATCCATACTATTGAGATTGGCAGTTCCTCCCCAGTGTCCTGTTTCTGTCTTTGCATCCTATCCAGGATACTAGATTATGCGTTGTGGTTTCTTAGGGGCCTCTGACTGGGACACTGCCCAGACTTCATGCTTTGAGGAGTGCCAGTCAGGAACTCTGTAGAATGACCTTCCATTACAACTTCCACAATATTTTTTCTCCTTTTGAGCCCTGGGTGGTGAGCTAGGAAGAAAAGCACCCCTCTTGCTCACAGTGTGCCGTGCACACAGGATCAACACAAATATGGCTGGTGGTCTGAACCTTAAGCACTTGCCACCTGTGGCTGCCAGGAGCTCTGGAAGGCAGTCCTTCTGCCTACCAGAGCATCCCATCATTTTGAGTCTGTGTGTATTTGCTTTGTTTTGCTTTCTATGCGCAATGCAAGCAGCTCTAAGCTCATGACACTTTCCACTGCAGTAACAGAATCTGTGTAGTTGATCCCATCCTACCCGGCACTGTCGATTCCTACTATCATACACACATTCTTGACATATTAAAGATTCCTCTTTTGGTGACAATAAGGCAAAAATACTTTCAGACTTGTGTGCTACTTCCGGCCAGCTCATGGGTCACGGCCTTTACTGTAGATAGTAAAGGACTGTGCCGTGAGCTTGACTCAAGTGCCCAGAACTCTAAACGTTTCTTCTCATCTACTGTCTTTCTGTATTCTGATGTAATGGGTGAGGAAACATCAGAACACATGACCATTGTTGTGTCTGAGAACACTGGAGTCTCTTTTGCTAGTAGGATAAGCGGCCTGTGCCCCGATGAAGCAGTCCACCTCCTAAATGGAAGCTACTTGTCTTAGCTCCCCTGGCCAAAGTATCTTTCTGAACCATCCCTTATTGCACAAAATAGTATCTTCGACCCCAAACCATGTCCACAGCATCTCCTTTCTATACAGTAACACAACCACAACATATTTTCAAATGCCATTTACTCTGCCAACTCTACCTGCACTTTAAGGCTACTAAAGGCTTTTATCCCTTCCACAATTCCTCACTCTTATCCAATGGTCTCCATTACAGAGGTCACTATGATCAGGCCTTCTGTAACGCCTCCTCTCATACTGGGACGCCCTGCAGGCTTTTCTCCTTACTGTTTCTTCTTAATCACCTGTATTTCTGGCCTAGGGGAAGCCTTTCCTCCATCCACACTCTTAACTTTATACCATCGCATGCTGTTTTCCAGCTCTATATGCCTACTGCTAGACTTCTTACATTTAGCTGCCTAGAGAATCTCCATGTGGATGTGCAATGCACGCTTTAAATCTAGGATGTATAAAAGCATTCGGATTCTTTCACTCAAACAAAAGAAAATCAATACAATAAAAAACAAAAACCCTAGTGTTGTTTGCACAGGAATTCCCATCCTGGCAAATGAAATGGCATGAACCACTCACCCAGTGTCAGACCAAAAATGTGAGACTCCTAACTCAGACTCCTTATCTTCCAAGCCACTGTACTAGCAAACCCTGCAGGCAGGCTGGCCTTGAAACTGGGCCTCAAATCCAAGGACGTTTCTCTTCCTCTACTACCCCGCCCTGCAGATCTGCTGCACCTCTCCTGGCCCTACACAGTTCCCATAATTCCATTTCTACCTCTCCTATAATTCACAGGCTGTTCCCAAGGTTCTCCAGCAAAGGATTGTGATTATCGTGGAACAGATTTTTTAAAAAAGATTAAAGGTAAATAAATGTCCAAGGCACAGCCTGAGACTCGGTGTCTACCTGATTTAAAAAAAAAAAACAATCTATAGATAGCCCATGGAACAATGAAACAATAATAAAGGTGCTCAGCCTTTGGCAGAACCATTAGCACACAGGATCTTCTAACATAAAAATGCTGATGTTTACAGAGTAGCCGCCCCCCCCCCCCCCAGTTGGTTCAGGAAAAGATCAAAGACTATTCTAGTTAGGTGGAGGGTCTAGCATAAGAATCTAACCTTCTGACAACATGACACAATGCTGTCAACCAAGAAGCTCAAGATTCAGAAGGGTACAATCCAAAAAAAGAAAAAGAAAAAAAAAGAAAGAAAAGGTTTTTTTTTAAATTGAAAATTTCTTTTAAAAAGTTGTATGTGTGTATATATATATATATATATGTGTTTTTGTCTATGTATGCATGTAGTTTGTGTGTAGTAGTACCGACAGAGGCCATAAAAGGGTCTTTAATACCCTGGAGCTGGAAATTACAGGTGGCTGTAAGCCAAACTGTGGTCCTCTGAAGAGCAGCTGAGTTGCCCCCCAGCCTCACATGCTCTTTAAAAGCTTATCTTGGGCCACATCTGTAACTCTCCTAACGCAATCCATCATCATGCCACAGGCTGAACAAACCTGGTAAAGCCACAATATATTTGTACATAGGAATTATGGTTATAGAGATCAAAGGATTGAATATCCTCGCTTACCAATGGTTGCAAACAGGTGATTAATAACAAACGGCTGGTGTCGAGAATAATGGAAACCCTACAAAGCAGAGAACGAGAACAAGACAAAAGAAAAGACAGCAAAACACAGTCACTGCAGAGAGACAGCACAGATGGTGAACAACCATAAAGATCATTCAAACTATCCATCTCCGAAGACCACAGTAAGAGTCCGCTTAACACCAGCGGGGGAACCAGAAAAGGCTGCGAGTGGAAGTGAGTCCACGTGCTCTGCTAGTGAATAAATAGGATATGCTCCTTAAAAAAAAAGAAAAAAAAAACCAACTCAGAATGACTCTACGGAGCTACACGTGCATGACTGCAAGTTTCCACACCCACAACATTCTGAAAAGACGCTTTCACTGTGCTGAGGAGTGTATGAAGTCACAACCGGATGTCTATCAAAATGTCACTTCACTGACCATGACTTCCCCAAGGATGCGGCCAATAGGAGCAGGCTGTTCCCACAGAACAAGATCTACCTCAAGCTCACTGGGTGCCTAGAACTCAGCCCCTTGGGGTGTGTCAGATCTAATCTACAAACAGGGAGATTGAAACTATGTGAGCCAGTGACCTGCTCAAGATGTCACAGCCAATCAAAATCCCTGTGAGCCCACAGCCTGGGTCTCCTGATCCAGAGTCTGTAGATCTATAAAAAGAAGGACCTCATTTGCAATAGTGGCACAATCTGCAAAGCCACTGTGTACAGCCTTGTGTGTTAGACTTATTAGACTTAGCAGTCAAAACTGAGAGTAAACACTGCATCATTCCACATTGGATGGGTGTGTTGACTGGGCCTTGAAGTTATTTTATAGTCAGTACACATGGCCTACATTTTACTTACTTGATCAACATTAGTTTTATGGTAGATTACAACTATGAGCAGCAATTGTGAGATGAGCCCCACCCTACCCCAGCCTTATTTCCTCTGTTCTGTGAGTCACTTAGTCACGTAAACTGAACATTCTTAAGTATCCAAACTATTGGCTCCTGAAATAAGGGAAAATGAAATGGCGTTTTTCCTCTGCAACTTTTAAACTTCCAATCTGTAGTAAGTGAAGATGCCCAGGAAAATCTGAGGACGGTTCAGAATTATTTGTACCCAGCACCTATTCCTCCCAAGGGTTAAATGTGACCTAGCTAAAGACACTAATAGCGAGACTGTATAAGCAGCTCTGTCAGTTCACTATGTAGATAGCTTCTTGTGGCCACCATCTATCAAGAGACCTTTCTCTTACACAAGCTCACGGCCACACTCATCTGTGGTGTGCTTGCTTGACCTCTATGAACCTATGCAAAGCAGTTTCACAATAGCCAGAATACAGAATAGAGGAGGCTCCTTAGCGCATGGCGGACAGGCAGCAGAGGACAAGTCACACCAGACTCTAACTTCTAAGTTTCCACCACGCCCAACAGTGGTAGCAACTAGGGACAGAGAGAACAAATGAGCCTCTGGGGAGATTTCCTAGAGAACATTAATGTAACTCCTCCCTTGCTTTATTTTGATCAGCACTTAAACCATCATTCCATATGCAACATATATGCATAAATTTGTATACATATATACTAATACAATGACTCTACAATGTGCCAAGATAAGAAAGAAGGAGAAGAATGATTTCGGAGGAACAGACAGTGCCCAGGACTTCCTTTGATGGATAGTAGTCCTGTGGGACTAATGAGGATCAGCTCAAATATGAGGATCTAGAAGTTCTAAGCCAGGCCCTTTATCATGCAATCTACCAAAACTTGGATCTAATGTGGGTACATGAAGGTTATTAGTTTTATTTTTTAAATAGAAAACACCTGATTGATAAAGTATTCTGTATCCACAGTCAAAATAACATGTCTCTTCACAAGCAATATCCAAACTGTTAGGCAAAACTCTTGAGGAGACAGGACACAGAATCGGCCTGCTAAAGAGTTTTTGGGTTCTCCAAAGTTCCAGCAGGCTCTCATAGAACTTGGAGTTCCAATTCTAATCACCAGGGCACAGTGACATAAGAACTGCAATCCTGAAGGCAGCAGGGTCTGGTCAGATCATTTTCTACTGTCTTGAGAAAATGACATATCTGACAGCCATGAGGTGTCTCTGTCACTGTTCTGTTGCTGTGAAGAGACACTGTGACCAAGGTGACTCTTATAAAAGAAAGCATGTGACTGGGGGTTTGCTTACAGTTTTGGAGGTTTGGTCCATTATCATGGCAGGGAACCAGGCTGCACAGATGGTACTGGAGCAAAGATAAAGGGAGAGGGAGGAGGAAAGAAGGAGAAGGAGGGAGAGGAAAGAGGGTCAGAGGCAAGGAAGGAGGGAGAGAGACGAGAGGGAGCGAGGGAAGAGAGGAAAGGAGGGAGGAGAAAGAGGGATGGAGGGAAGAAAGGGGGAGAGAGAGAGATCACCAGTACAAAGCACCCCCCACCCCACCCCACTCCACCCCACCAATGCCATACTTCCTAATCCATGACTTCAAATATATGAACCTATGGGAAGCATTCTTATTCAGCCCACCAGTGGTTACTGCCCTTAGTAAGGTCAGAACAATTTTTCATACTCAGTGCTCTGTGGTGGCCTAGGAAAAGGTCCCAATTGGAATTTATTAAAAAACAAAACAAAACAAAAACAGAAACAACCCTTGTTTTCACATACAGGGATCCATATTTATGAGTTGCAATGCTATCCAGGTGTTCAAGTGGAGGTCTCTGAGCATGTCCCATCTGCTAGGAGGCTACTGCCCATGAAAAGAGGGCTTCTGCGCACTAAGCATTCCTCCTAGGATCAGTAGAAGGGGTAGGGTCTGCCGCTTACACACTGACAAAAGGGAGCAATTATAAACAACCCCGGATGAAACACATTTTGCAATCACTTATGAAAAGAAGATGGATATGGGAAGACTTGATTTTTAAAAAATATGTTTCTCTAGTTTTCTAGGAAGCTGTAGTATGTCAGTGAAGATAAGCATAAGAAAATGATCATTTTCCTGACCATACAGAAAAAGCTGGTTTCACAGGTTAAAAAGCTGTGCTTTTAATGTGAAAAGCTCTACTCCTCAAAAGGGACCAGGGGCAGTACTAGCATACAAGTGGCTACTGAACACCACAGCCTTTGTTGCTTCTGTGGGTAATCTTTGTCAGGGCGTGTCTGACTGTAAGTTGGAATCACTGGTCTAAGGGAACCCTGAGCACCTAGGCCTATGGGCTTAAGCAGCCTTTACAATTACCTTGGCCCAACTCAGATCTGCCATTGCTGCCTCCCTCCCACTGTCTATCCCCCCTTTCTTCCCCCCTTTCTTCCCTCCCTTCACACTACTTTCCTTCAGTCTCTGAAAGGACTCTTCAACTCTTACTTACTGGCT
This sequence comes from Apodemus sylvaticus, assembly GCF_947179515.1. Classification (NCBI taxonomy): domain Eukaryota; kingdom Metazoa; phylum Chordata; class Mammalia; order Rodentia; family Muridae; genus Apodemus; species Apodemus sylvaticus. The sequence continues at coordinate 81,288 of NW_026263205.1, forward strand.
AGAGATTTTCCTATGAAGGTAGGGATGAGGGGGAAAAATCAAAGTTGATGTAAAAATGAAAGGTTTGGGGGTAAGGGAGGACACTACCCGTCTCCTGAGCTCCCTATGTTTTTATCTCTCAAAGCCAGGTTCAAGGAAAGTACACAGTTGTCACTGTCATCTCCAAGACATGGGGAAGGTAATGTAGCATCAGGAGAGGAAGGAAGTCCAGTTTTTAAACAGCAGACCTTGGTCCCAATGCTAACTGCAGACCTATCATCTAGCAAATGAGGTAATTCATCTGCAGTGAAAGCCAGAGACACACCAGAGAGGGCAAACCCCATACCAACCCCACCAGGATTCCACAACCATTCCATTATGGTAACTATAAGAGAAGGCAATGCCATAGGGCTTTTTATACAGCTCCAAATGTTTACCATGCAGTCATTTAATCAATTATTACAGATCTATTGACTGTAAGACCTAAGGTATCAAATGCTGTTGTCCTTTCTTGGCCCTAGAAATCACCCTAGACAGGAAGAAATTGGTCCAAGCTGAAGAGACTGGCCTAGAGTCTCTTCTGATTCTGCAGACGCTCAAGGAGTTATTTCCAGATATGCAGAGACCTCCAGCCAGAGAGAGACCACCAGTCATCTCCCTGAAGCAGCAGGTGGAACCCTAAAAACTTAAGTATCCATCAACCAACTTCATTTGCAAAGAGCTTTTCTGCGTAAACCCTGGGCGCTGGGCAAAGACACTTAATAGAAACCTCCAAAACAACAAATGTGGGCCCATGCTAAAAATAAGGAACAAACCAATCCAAGGCTCATTTTTTAAATATATTGCTATGGTTTGGATGTGGGCTGAGGCTCCTCTAGGGCTCATGTGCTGAAATCCCTGTTGTGAGGCACTAAGAGGCGTCAGTTTCATCTGTGACACTTAGGAGGACTGATTGGGATAAGACATCATCATTGAAGTACAGATCTACGCATGAACGCTGCTGGCTTTTAACAGACATACTGTCTCTTACATGCCCCATGTGATAGTGTGCACAGCCTTGGACTCTGACAGCAAGGTCATCACAGCCTCTGGAATTTTGTTGCAACAATATAAAACAGACTGATATGCATTAAAGTCGAGGAAAATGTTAAAGCTCAATATAATCCTCGCAGCCACGAGAAGCTGGTGAAACCCCGTGAAGGTGTCTCCCCCTTCAGTATAGCAGAGGAAAGCCTCACAGCACCTACCCCACTAAGCAATCAACATGAAATTTCAGTTTTCAAGTAAAATGCTGAGAGTGATCATGAGAGTGTGACAGGGTGTGCGAGCGTCCTATCTCCATGCTCTCCATTCTCCTAGTGGGCAGGCCAGAGGTCTCCAAAATTTTGTGCCTTTACTTTAATGAAATAAGACCATTGGCCAGGAAAACAAAGCCCTAGAAAAGAGCTCTGAGACCCCACTACCCTCTAACTGCTCCTCAACCCAGTCCATTTGTAGGCCTAGCAACTTGGTATATTCCTTGGGTACCCAGTAACGAGGGAACACACCCAAAACCACCATCCCAGTCACCACTCCTCTAGACAGCATTGCACTGGTGTCCCTCTGGATGATGCTGTCCAGTCACTGCATTTCCTACTGGTACTTCAAAAGATCGCTGACCAGAAAGCACATGGCTGCCCCGGACGCCACGCCCTCTAGCACTCAGACCCAATCAGGCTACCAGACCTGCGTTGTGTCAAGTAGACTATTACGTCTCTACCCATGTGTCTGTCCTTTCATTCCTTCAAATTGGTTGCAGTGTAACATCCCCAGGGCCTTCCTAGACTGCTTTCCAAAGGGCAGAGCTTCCTCCGTGCCCCAGACAGACTGGCTATAGACAGAGTACAACCCTGTGTAGTCTAACTGGTCCTACAAGAGTACCAGCCCTAGCCAGCCAAGACGCCTGGAACCATATTTTATGTTTTTGAAGCTACTATAAGACAGTGCCAAAAGATTCCTGTGTTTCAGTGATCACTTTAGACCAAATGAAAGAGAATTCTAACTCACATAAAAAAAAGTACATTCACAGAAATCATTATTCCAAACTCCACAGACCAAATAATAGATTCAAGACTATCTTAAGACAATCGAAATGACAGAAATAATATGAGACTTGTGGGAAAGGGAAGGATTGTGGGTAGGTGTAACTCCTTCAATTCTGAGGTGGTACTCTACAGATGACAACACACATTCCACAAGGTGTTTCTCACTGTTAGCCAGAGGGAACACTGCATAAGCCGCCACACCCAAAGTCAAAGGTCACAAGCTATCAGTCATGAGTGAGATATATTTGTGAGTTGGGGATATAGTTCAGGTATGGACTCCCCATCTTTCATGTATCTTTCCCACCACCACCACCACCACCACCACCACCACCACCACCACCACCCACCCACACACACACACACACACACACACATACACACACACACACGCGCGCGCACTGCTTCTGTGTGTGTGTGTGTGTGTCTGTCTCTCTCTCTCTCTCTCTCTCTCTCTCTCTCTAATACATTACTGTTATACAACCACATCTTTGACCACCAATATCACTTTGGGGACTCCAGCTGCACAAGGTCAGAATTTCCTTCTATTATAGCTCAAACATATCTCTCATACAAACTTGTGAAACTGTCCTAGGAATCTTTACTTATCTGAATTTCCTTCTCATGAGAACTTATCTTCTCAGCACTAAGCTGGACTTGAACTTGACCAGCCTAAAGACCACTCTTTTCTCCCTGCTGTAAGCGTTTGGTCCCCAGCACATAGGCAACCTCAGCTCAGAACAGGTTCCAGAACGTCACTGCATAGAAGGGAGTTGTCTCCTGGTCTGCATACTTACTTCTGTCTAAATATTCTCAACCAACTACTCTCAGGTTGGAACAGTGATAACCTGGTGTTTGAACTGTGTCCCTTAAGAGCTTAAATTTATTGGACTTCAGTAAATCAGGGACATTCCTACTGCCATTATTACTAATTTAATAACTACTATGCAGGGGCTGGAGAGATGGCTTATTGGCTAAGAACAGGTGCTACTCTTGCAACAGACCTGCGTTTGGTTCCCAGCACCCACACTATGACTCACAACCACCCATAACTCCAGGTCCAGGGCATCTGACACTTTTGACCTCCAAAGCATTAGCGCATTAGAGCATATGCATGGTACATATTCATTCATATACATACAGGCAAAACAACCATACACAAAAGTTAAAAAGCAACTAGGCGGTGGTGGCGCGCGCCAGTAATCCCAGCACTCTGGGAGGCAAAGGCAGGCAGATTTCTGAGTTTGAGGCCAGCCTGGTCTACAGAGCTTGTTCCAGGACAGCCAGGGCTACACAGAGAAACCCTATCTCAGGAAACAAACAAACAAACAAACAAAAAGATAAAAAGCTTAATATTTTTTTAAAAAAACTACTAGGCAAATTAAGTATTTAAAGCAAGGAAACCAAAACAAAAAACAAGTAATCAAAGAAACAAAAACCCAGCCAAGTCTCTTTTATGCAGAAATGTATATATGCTTACCTTTGGCATGCAGTTATAAGAGGTGACTGGAAAAATTGTAGCACTCTTCAAAAAGATGATGTTTTCTGCTGTCTGAGGACACCTTAAATGTGACAGAGCTACAGTGATCCTCCAAGCTCTTAAGCCAGCTGGGATGACACTGTAGGAGTAGAACCTGTGGGATCTGTAGAGAAATGAAAAGGAACAGGTATTAGGTGTGCTTGTTTATTTGAGTTCAATTGTCCATTTCAAAGAAAAAAGAAAAAAGACACTGGAGCTCAGCAGTTAAAAGTGTTTACAACTCGTGCTGAGGACCTGAGGTTGTTTCCCAGCACCAACTGCTTGTAACTGCAACTCCTAGTTGATTCAATATCCTCTTCTGGTCCTAGATACCTGTTTTACACAGGCAGAAGCCCGCGCGCACACACGTGTGCGTGTACACACACACACACACACACACACACACACACACACACACACACACACAGGCACACTGACACTGCATGAGCAGCAGATAAGGAAATCACAATGGGAGAAAGGCTCTCAAGTATCTCCAGTCCTCTCCTCTACTCCTACACAACGCCACAAACAGAAGGAAAGCCTCCAGAGGCAACAGAGGCCAGGCCATAGGAAGAGGGGCACACAGCGCCCTGTCTACAACTCACAGGCTCTTGCACTGCCATTTGTCCAGGTGTCGTCCACTGAGTCCCCAGCACGAAGGCTCAAAGCACCCCCTGTCTATACCAGGGAATCTGAGACGAGCACTCAAATTTACATGGTAGTTAAGAGGCAAGCAGCTACCACAGGTGCCCATCCTCCGTCCTGCGTGTGGCACTGGCAGTGCATTCGCTGTGCACACACTTGGGCAAACACGTCTGGTTTCCTCTGGCATTTTCAAGACGATTCTGGTGTGCTCTGCAGATTCCCAAGAGAGTTCACGGGCATCTTTAATCATTTCAAGCCCAGAGGGGATCTGTCCTGACAGTTCGATTGGAGGAGATCTATTAATTCATTCCTAGGATGATTGTGTCCTCAAAATGTTAAAAGCCTCACAGAAAAATTAATTCTATTTTACTCAAATAGGAAGTGATAATTCAAGCAGGACTATCGTGAAATGTTACAAGGCAAGTCCATAAATTTTGATTTAAAAATGAATCCCTCTGTATGCATTCTCTATCTCAAGAGTCGGATGGTTTTAACAATTTGAATTATTATACGGAAAAACCTACAAGCAAATACAATGAGAAGACTTAATGTCTTTCTGTAGGTGTTTACTGTAAGATAAAACAAAGTGCTGGTATCTAAACTCAAGTTCTTATTTCTCCTGCTGAAACCACAGTCTTTATTACCTATGTGACTTTGGCCATGACCCGACCAACCACCTCTACGTTTCTAAGTTCCAGATTTGTGCTAGAAGAGAGTTAGATTTTTAAAGATTTTAATTAATAGAGAACTTGTCTCAACTCAGGCTTTCTAAAGAATACTTGTACGGCTACTGGATCTAACAATTTTCGAGGGCATACATGAATGACTGCTTTTACAAAGCATTAATTCACTTGGGGAGTGTGTAAGTCAGCTTTCTATTGCTATAACAAAATACCCAAGGAAAATAATTGACTTAGATAGAGGAAAGATTTATTATGGCTCAGCGTTTTAGAGCATTTAGTCCATAGGAGGCTGGCTCCATTGTTTTGGGGCCTATGGCAAGACAGAACACCATGGAAGGAATACATGATATAACAATGTTTGCTAACCTCACAGCGGATGGAAAGTGAAAGAGAGAGAAAGCAGCCTGGGTTCCAATATCCCTTCCAGATATCAGGCAAGGGGGCCTAACTTCCTTCTTGGAAACCAGTAGTTCTCACCTTTCCTAATGCTGCAGCCCTTTAAAACAGTTCCTCATGTTGTGGTAACCCCAACTATTAAATCTTGTTGCTACTCCATAAGTATAATTTTGCTACTGTTATGAACTGTAATGTAAGTATTGGTGTCATCCTCCAACACTGCCATATCACAACCATGTTTAAACACATGCATCAGTAGACACAATATATGTCCACCACGTATGCACTGTCACCCAGACTCAGCAATCACAGGCTCATATACAGCCCTCTCCAGGTGAGAGTAAAGCCAGACACACGTACAACCTCATTGGCCTAGACAACTCGGCACACCCCAAGACAACCACGTACAACTGTATTAGCACATCAAAGTGACTATTAGTTCTTTGATATAAATTTCCCACCTGCAATGTGTGTAACAGTGCTTTTATAGCTAATTCATTACAATAAGGGTGCAAGTCATGTTTACAAAGTACAAACTACAATTTCTGATCTGCCGCCTAAGGCTACTTTAACTCTATTTCATTGAAATGATGGCGCTACGGTCTCTAAGCTGTCCATCCTGCAGAGGCAGGGCATTCTGCACCCATGGATTCAGGCTGGTGTTTTCCACACAGTGACAAATCCCTGACATTCTAGTAGGTTAGTAGTTATGCCTAAAGACCTCTTAGATGGGAGAGATTATCTCGAGGGAAAACGCGTGGCTCCCAGAGCTAGACATAGAGAACTGCCTGTTTATTTGGTGCTTTAGCAAGAGGGAGCAATCCACCCTTCCCCAGCCCTACCCTAGCCCTGCCCCTCTACCCTTACTGAAGACTTCCCTGTGGGCCAAATCTCTGTTCTTTCCTCCCTCTTGGATTAGAGTCCTTCGAGAAAAAAGTAAGTGTGTATATTTTTCTGGCTGGGTAAAGGCACATGAGGTCAAAAGCTAAAAATTACAAATACCTGAAACATCGACAAAGTCAGGTTTTTTCTGTTTTTAGCCATACCAAGGGGCCAATGAGCCTCTGCAGAGGCTGGAGAACTAGAGAGTGATTCCATGAATGAGGGAGATGCCTACAGAAAATGCACACTACCTTAGAAAAGCAGGATTTTATGTCTCCAAATGACCTTACTAAGAAACACAAGACCGTTTATACCAAATTATATGCTGGAATTATCTGTACGCTGCAAAATTACTGCCTTCCCTTTCCTCTTATTCTTAAAAGACAGCCTCCCCAAATGGCTCAGGTTTGCCTTGAGCTCACTATGCAATGAAGACTGGCCCCAAACTCACGACCCTGATTCGGACACCCTAGTTCAAGGGTTAGAGGTACACCACTGTGCCTTGCATTCTCTGCGGCTTTTCTATGAATGAAAAATCAAATACTTTTTTTTTTCCACACAGGGAATATTGTATTGTCTTATATAAACCCAAGAGTTTCCCTATAGCCTACAGTTAAACAAGAAACCTCACAAACCTTTTCAGTACATGCACCTGCATGTTATTTGAGAGCATGTATTAATTTAGCCAGGCAAACAGTGAGCCTGTGAAACCCGCCAGCCACACAACTGTGCACCCCAGGATGGAGAGATCCAGAGCCCTATGCTGGTCAGGACCCGGAGCCTCATTAACTCGGGAGTAAGGCCCCGAGCCTCCAGGTAGAGGGGCTAGGAAGTGCTGCTAGGCCTCTACCCTTTTCCTACATCACACTGCTATGTGAGCTGCTCTGGTCTAGATCAGGCCTCTGTGTCAAAAGCTTGCCTTCAAGTTTGCACTACCAAGTAGAAATAGAACCTTTAAAATCCTCAAGACTAATAAAAATAAGAAAATGGTGTCCACTGAGAGATGAGTGTGCAGTGAGGCATGAGGTAGGTGCACACTGTAACATCACTTAGCCGGGCAAAGGGAGGGCTCTCTCCACGTGCTACCACGTGGGTACCTGGGAGGGCTTCATGCCTAGTGAAAGTCCCAGGTGCAGGAAGCCAAGCACTGCAGTCTCAGTGCACAGAACAGCAGGAAGCTGGCTGCCCAGGAAGTCTGGACAGGGATTTGTGCCAACAGGTAACTTTAGTAAAAATGAGTTCCGCAGCTCTAAATTAAATGAAGTTTTAAAAGGCTAATGGGTATAAAAATTTAACATGGAGGTTTCTAATTATTATAACTGAATTAAAAGTTAACACATTGTGCTTATATTTAGCTGTTTTAAAATATTCCGGATATTGGCCGAGCATGAGGGCCCACATTCTCTTTTCCACACCAAACCTCTCAGTGTCTGCAGTGTTTTCTCTCTCTTGGAAACATCTCTGCCTTCAGTTCCCAACATCACTGTCCAACCAAACCCACTTGTGGAGGCACAAATTCCAAGAGGCTCTTCTGGAAGATCACCTTCAATTCCCATTAAAAAATCATAGACCACAAATGCGTAACATTTACACAACTGTCCAGGGAGGAAAAGTCACCATTAAGAGAACTAACTCCGCCTGCCCACGTGGCTCCAGACAGAACCTCACAGCATGCTCACCAGTTAATAAACTTTCAGGTTTTTGGTTTTGTTTTTAAGGGGGAGTGCTGTTGTTTGGGGTTTTTTTTTGGGGGGGGTGCTGGTTGGGAGGGGGGATATTGTTTGTTGTCTGCCTGGTCTGGTTGTGTTTGCTTTGGAGACAGGGTCTTACTTTAGTCCAGGCTATCCCAGAACTTACTATATGGCTTAGGCTGACTTCAAACTCAGTCCTACATCAACCCCTCCAGTGCTGCTGGGCCTTACAAGCATGAGTCACTATACTCAGAGAACGACCATTTCTCAATTACATCCGCTGTTGATATCCAAATGGCAGTGTCACTTCAGGCCCTAAATCTTTTTCTTTCAAAGGTTCAGTCCCATGCAGACTACACTCTTGAACAAGGTTCTCATTCTCTTCATCTCTCTCCCCACTTTGAGACGTGGTCTCACTAAGTGCTTATGGCTGTCCTGGAATTCACTATGTACTAAGCTAATCCCAAACTCAGATCTACCTGCCTTCTGATGCTGGGATTAAGATATGCACAACAAATAGATGCTGGCCTATTTATTGTTCTCTAGTATGCCTGGAATTCACTCTGCAGCTCAGAGTGGTGTCAAATGCACAGCAATGGTTTGGCCGCAGTTTCCCTACACAGATGAGCTCCCACATCCTAGAATATTTCATTTATTATAGAAATTAGCAACAAGCCACTGAAAAGGATGGAATCATAGCACATCTATGTCTCTCTCTCTCTGTTCCTCTCTCCCTCCGTGTGTGTGTGAGTGTGTGTGTGTGTGTGTGTGTGAGAGAGAGAGAGAGAGAGAGAGAGAGAGCGAGAGAGAGGGGGGAGCATGGGGTGGGGGAGGATTTCCTATGGCAGTAGCCCAATTAATGGTTCATAAAGAACCATTCAGATACTGTGTCTGGGCTGAAATCCAATTAAGCCATTTCTGTGTGAATATCCCCAAAGAGACATCCTCTGAGTTTCAAGTGGTAATAGGCATAAATACCCAGATTAGCTGTGTCAGCACTTCTGAAATGGAAATCAGACAAGAACACAGAGATCAACATGGTGAGCCTTTTAGCAGACACAAAGGACCAACAGGCATGTCAAAATCCATCTGGCACAGGACCAAATCCCATCCTTGGCCATCCAGATAATCCTCATCCCATGTGAATCCATACATTTATTTACACATTCTGAAATGATCAATGCCAACTCCACACAGCAACGTGGTGTGCTGGAGAAACGGTCAAGAATAGATTTTGAACTCTCTCTGAATTCATAATTTTATTCATCAACCTTATGAAGGATATCCTTGAAATTAGTCTCACAAGAAAATATTCGAGCAAAGCCAAAAAACAAAAAACAACAACAACAAAAAAAAAAGCCAAAAAACAAAAAACAAAGAAACAAAGAAAACCCCAACAAAATCAAAACCAGAAAAACCTGGGGCACAGATTTGGGAAAGGGTCCAAAAATGAATTAAATTACCCCTTTGCTTTGCCATCCACCTTAGAACTGGCAAAGCAGAGTATCTGCAGTTACAGTAGGAGGAAGAAGAGTGCTGGAAGCAGGCATTCAAAAGGCAGCAACATTCCACTTGCAGCCATCTTTATCCCAAGCAAATCCTACCTGAGACCGACAGAATTAGAATAAACACATGCTGCTGACTAAAGGTCCCAGTGTTCACCAGTGGGTGGGGCAAAGAAGAGGAAATAGACAGAAGCCAACTAGAGACACCTCAAACTATGAACAGAATGACTGGCCTGTGTGAGGCATGGGATGTGGAGGACGCAAACGGTTCCACACTGGAAGCAAACCCAGGTGTACAGCCTGCAGGTATATATCATGGGGAGGCTACTACTTAAGTAGAAAGCCAGGTTAGTCACCTTGTTGGCAGAACTGCATGAGAAGTCTTACTTATTAAGGGGAAAGTACTGCATGCCCGCCAAGCGAAAACACTGCAGAAAAGGCACATCCCAGACACTGCCCCACCCTTCTGAAATAAGCCCAGGAGTGGGGGGTCAAAGTGGATTACAGGAACACACAGCCTAACTTCTCAATTTTATTTGCTTTAAGAAAATTTGTCTACTAGAAAAAACAAACTAAACTTTTAGGTTGCTTCTAATACTGCTCTGTGTTATACAAACTATCAGCCTTACAGTAAACATCCTATGAAGACAACCCCAGTAACTTTATTTTATATTAAATATTGGTTATTTTAGATAAAAATCTATGAAAGTGAATCTAATCTTCCTTTGCAGAGACTAACATCTAAAACAAAAGATGTCCATGACATTTCCTAGAGCTTCTCACAGAAAAACTTTCCTAACTTTCCGAACAAGTGAAAATGAGGTTTCCCAAGTGTCATCATGCTAACACTAGTCTTCCATTCAACAAGCATATGGAACAAATACCAGAGACTGGATGCTATCAACCTTCACGTGCACAGATGCAGAAGGACGAGGCTGCTAACTGATACTGACTGAGACTTCATCAGTCATGTAAGTTTAAAACTCAGCTAGAAAGTAAACTTTTCTCATGTGATATGGAGAATGAAGAGAAAGGATTGTCTTGCTTTTTTGTAAACATTAAATAGCGTAGAATGAGCCCAGTAAATACCATGCATATAGGGGCTCTATTGCTGCAACACAACACTATCACCAAGAGAAATTTGGGGAGGAAACACAGAAGTTCAATAATTTGCCAGATTGAACTGTTAGAAAATGCTCTCCAGTCTCTTATCTGATTCTGTCTTTTTTTTTTAAACTGAGCAAAAGAGAACATTTACAAGGCTGTATTCTCCAGGCACTCTTCTCCAAGGTCCCTCAAACACCACCAAAAGGATGCCACCCTGCCCCTGAAGAACACAAACACAACCCCCTCCCCCTGGAATTTCTATTCCTTCTCCATACTCTGCTGTGAAGATCACTCCTACCCACAGACAACAAAAATCCAGATGATTTGCCACACTCCTGCAGCAGCAGATGGTGTAAGTCTGCTTTCTGTTACTGTGTTAAAATATCTGAGAAAAGGAATGTCAAAGAAGCAAAGGTTTATTCTGGTTCACCGTCAGAGCTCAGGCCTTGGTGAGTTGCTTTCGCACGATACAGCATGTCATAGTTAGGGCTACAATCACTATGTTGAAACACCATGACCAAAAGCTAGCTGGAGAGGAAAGGGTTTATTGGGCTTCCTTCCACATTGTAGTCATCACTGAAGGAAGTCAGATGGGAAATCCACCAAGGTCCAGACCTAGAGCCAAGGCCCGATGCAGAGGCCATGCTGGAGTGCTGTCTACTGGCTTGCTCAGCCTACTTGCCTAAAAAAACCAGGACCACGAGCCCAGGGATGGCACCACCCTGGCAGGACCCACCCACAGTGGACCAGGCCTTTCCCCATCAGTCACTAATTAAAATGCTCCACAGCAGGATCTTATGGAGGCATTTTCTCAATTGAGAAATTGAGAAATTTCACAACTGTAGTTTGTGTCAAGTTGACATAAACTATCCAGGACACAACACCACAACGAGAACGGAGGTGAGACAAGGCCACTCACACCATGGAATCAGAAAACTAAAAAGAAAATGGAAGAGTTTGGAGTTTGTGTCCCCATGTCCTCTCCAAGGGTATGCCCCAATAACTTAACTTCCTTCCTCTAGAAGGTTCTAACACTCTAAGGTTTTACTCTAAAAGGCTCTATCACTTCAAGTAGCACAGATCAACGGCAGACAGAACTTCCTCTCAGAGCTGAGCTCAGTTTCAACCTTCTGCACGTTAATCACATACATATATGTCCTGGTTTGTGGTACTGGGGTCTCTCATACATAACTCTAAGTGCACTGGTGCCCATTATCCAAGGATTCACGTCCTGTAGTTTAAGTCACTTCCAATTAACCACAGTTTAAAAATATTGTCTTGACTCAAGAGAAACCAGTTTTAATATAGAATGAGGTTATAAAGGTTCTATCTTATTAGCTACTGCTATTAATCTCTTACTGTGAATAATTTGTAAGTTAACTCTTATTGTATGATGCATACATGCAGGGAAAAAAAAAACATAGTATACATAGTGTTTGGAACTAGCCAGTTTCAGATGCGAGCTGGGTTTCTTAGAAAATATCGGCTGAAGACAAAGCAGATGTTCTCCTTGCCATTTGGCACTGGAGTTCAATCTTGGGAACTATGTGCCTCAGGGTCCACAGTCTAAATAGAAGAAATAGACCTTGATGCTGACAGTCACTTCCTGGGCATGCCTGGGGTACCATGGACATATATTATTACTGCATTCAATCCTAACAGCCATGTGACACCTCATTACACCCATTCACAGCACAGAACTTAGATAATTGCACAGGGCTAACAGAAACAGGTGACTTCACAGTCTGTGACCTTTAACCTTGTTCACAGCCCTGGTGTAAACCTGTAGATAAAATGGGACAGATCACATAGATGGCCACCATGCTAACTCCTCCAGTCACAGAGTGCATCAGAGGAGGAATCACAAAAAGGAGCCCCACAAACACTGGTGCAGAGACACATCTAACGACATCTTGCAAACAGTGTTCCCAAATGAGACCCTCTTGTGCCCGCTGCCAAACTCTGCGTAGGAACAGCAGGGATTCGTGCGGCCTTTGTACAATGTGTCTGGCTTGGCTTTTAGCTTCTGTTCTTTAAAATGCCATTTGAAGTTTCTAATCACATTTCTCCCAGGTATCCTTAAGGTCTTCTACAGCTATGAATATCGGAGAAGTAGGCAAGGATGCGTACGGGTAGAGACCAATGGCTTCCAGAGGTGAATGTGCGTAGCCTGGTAGACGGGACCAGAAGAGAGCCATCTGTTCCCTTTCCGATGCTGACTGACTCAGGAGCCTTCGGGCTACTATTATCTTGTTTTCTCACAGGTCATCAGGGTACAGCTGGCCCTTAGTGTTCACGGAAGGCTGTTTTCAGGAGCTCTTGTCTATCAAAACTATGACATATTGAAATTTTACAAGATGGGTAAAATATAGTGTCATATTTACATGTAACATACATACATTCTCCATACATAGACTGAAGTCATGCGTTTAATGGTACTACATAAGTAATGAAACTATTTATGGAAATGAGAGGACATGTGTTCAGTAGATTCCGTTTTTTGATCCAAATATTTTACATCAATCTGAGGTTGGTTGCAATGGTAATATAGTGAGGAAATCAAGAAAACAATGGCAGATGAAACAAAACTCACGGCTGCACAACCGAGAGAAGAAGGCTAGCCTCACAACAGAGACATCATGTCAAGGGTCACCAAGATTCTCTGTCCAGCCATCAACAGAACACACATAGGAGGATGGCAAGGAGGACCTTGAGGTTTTCTGAGCATGACATGGCTGCTGAACAAGACTGGATCTACCAACATTCAATCACAGATAACAGAGGGGCTCATGGGAGCCCCAACCACTCCCCAAGGAGGAGGCAGAGGTGGGGGCTGTCATTGTTACCTATGCTTCAGTGAGTCACAAAACAAAGAAAAAAAAAGTCTGGTTGGTGGCATATGCCTTTAATTTGAGCACTTGGGTAACAGGTGTGCAGATCTCTGAGTTCAAGGCCAACCTGGTTTATTTAGCAAGTTCAGGGCCCCGGGCTACATAACAAGACACTGTCTCAAAAGCAACAAAACAAACCAAACAAACAAAAGAACAAGGCCCAAAAGACAAGATAGTAGGAAGACTTGGTGAGAAAATGGAAGATTGGTATACAGGGATTAAAAAGGGCAGGAGTGGTAAATGGAACCAGAATGTATTATATGCATGAACAAACTTTCAAAGAATAAACTAATGAAAAGAGGTATCAGCTCTCGCCTGTCAAGCTGACAAAGATGAGGCACAATGGCCATGGCCTGCACCCCCTCCAGACGAGCTTTGTTAGGGCAAGTGCTGATATTTAACAAAGCAGGAAGGGAATAGTTAGGAATTCTCTCATGTATTCCAGCAATGTTTTTTTTTTTAATATATAAACTTATTTCAAAAGAAAAACATAAAATAAATAAAATAAAAATTAAATATAAGGAAAAATGCTTCAGGCACAAGAATGCTATGGTGCTCAGGCTGGAGAGACCAGTCTCATTTGTGGGATATCAGCAGCGCAGACAGGCCGGGGCAGTCACAGGCTGAGCTATGAGAGAGACGGGAGCAGAAGTAGCAGGATGCCTGTGAGCAGGTGGCAGCACTGGGACGCTGGAACACTACCCACCCTAAAAGTGTCCCGGTTGCTAAGCAGGAGGCCTCCCGAAGGCAGGCTAATTGCTCTTGCTTTCCTCTAACAAATCTGCCCAGGAAAACGTAGCTAGCGCTGCACGCGTTGCTTGAGCAACATCACTGTGTTCCCATCGTTTCCTCATCCAGATTCATTAATCCCCGAGCACGTAATTACTGTAGTGTTAATGGGCTCACTGCAGGCTTCCTATGTAGGCAATACATGAAAACATAATTTTTAAACCTAAAATGGACAGATCTCTTGGGAGCCTCGAAATAGACTTTATTTACTCTCCTAAATTGGTCTTCAAATTTTGAAGTTACATTTTATTGACTTGAAGTGTACTTCACATAGCATTAAAAATGTTATTTGAAAAAGGAGCAGGGCACGGTGGTGTATCCCTTTAATCTTGGTACTCAGGAGGCAGAGGCAGAGGCAGGCACATCTTTGAATTCAAGACCAACCTGGACTTATGGATCAAATTCAGGACAACCAGGGCTACACAGTCAGACCCTGCCTTTAAAAAAATAAAAGAATCGTTTCTCGGCCTTTTGGCTAAGATCAAGTGTAAAAAAATAAAAGAGTGTACAATTCCATAATCGTATTTATTTATTTATTTATATATGTGTGTGTGTGTGTGTGTGTGTATAAAAAAATAAACTCTGGTGTACAAAAGTCTTTATAAAAAGAGATCAGAGAGTTGTATATAAGAAATAGTGAACTTGGCCTCTGGTGCCAGGAACAGGAAGTTCAAAGTGGACCTTCTATTATTACATTATTCTTTCAAATAAAATGTTTTTCAGCAAAATATCCACCTTAGGCAGAAGAGAATAAACCCTTCAAACTCCCTTTGATGTCCTAAGGACGTCTGTGTTCACTGTTCTCCTGGAGGCCAAATGACGCTGAAAAAGACAAAGCACCCATAAATGAGTTTGTTATAATTGTGTTCTAGGAAACAGATTGAATCAGATTAACACCACTGTCCCTGTAGCCCTGTTCAGATGGCTACACTGCTTAAACCTGCAAGTTCTGCTAGCTTAGGAAACTCGTGAAACAAAAAAAAAAATCAACGACAAATTAATAATCACACCACACCACCAAATTTCTGAGTAGCAGATTCACAAGTGGCTTCTTCTTGTTGAAAGAGCATGTTGTTTCTACAGAAAAACAAAGGCAGACAGGAGGCCGACATGCGGACACTGTGTCTCATCCGTTTGTGGCTCGGAAAGATTGGGCATCTGTTTGCCTCACTGCTGGGAATCACAATGAAGCAGTGTGTGTTGCAGTCTCACAAATTCAAGGACTTGTAGCTTCCATGCTAGGACAGCCCTCTCCTAAAGGCATCACCAGAAGCCACACAAAGAAAGCATGGCTACCTGGCTTCCCTCACACAGTCCACCAAAAGCCCTGAAAAGGTCTTTCATTTGTCCGTGTCACGTTCTCTATTCACATAGACCCTTCTGCATACACAACTGAGTGTCACGTTCTCTATTCACATAGGCCCTTCTGCATACACAACTGAGTGTCACGTTCTCTACTCACATAGGCCCTTCTGCATACACAACTGAGTGTCACGTTCTCTCTCTATTCACATAGGCCCTTCTGCATACACAACTGAGTGTCACGTTCTCTCTCTATTCACATAGACCCTTCTGCATACACAACTGAGTGTCACGTTCTCTATTCACATACGCCCTTCTGCATACACAACTGAGTGTCACGTTCTCTATTCACATAGGCCCTTCTGCATACACAACTGAGTGTCACGTTCTCTATTCACATACGCCCTTCTGCATACACAACTGAGTGTCACGTTCTCTATTCACATAGACCCTTCTGCATACACAACTGAGTGTCACGTTCTCTATTCACATACGCCCTTCTGCATACACAACTGAGTGTCACGTTCTCTATTCACATAGGCCCTTCTGCATACACAACTGAGTGTCACGTTCTCTATTCACATAGGCCCTTCTGCATACACAACTGAGTGTCACGTTCTCTAGTCACATAGACCCTTCTGCATACACAACTGAGTGTCACGTTCTCTATTCACATACGCCCTTCTGCATACACAACTGAGTGTCACGTTCTCTATTCACATAGGCGTTCTGCATACACAACTGAGTGTCACGTTCTCTCTCTATTCACATAGGCCCTTCTGCATACACAACTGAGTGTCACGTTCTCTAGTCACATAGACCCTTCTGCATACACAACTGAGTGTCACGTTCTCTATTCACATACGCCCTTCTGCATACACAACTGAGTGTCACGTTCTCTAGTCACATAGGCGTTCTGCATACACAACTGAGTGTCACGTTCTCTCTCTATTCACATAGGCCCTTCTGCATACACAACTGAGTGTCACGTTCTCTAGTCACATAGGCCCTTCTGCATACACAACTGAGTGTCACGTTCTCTATTCACATAGACCCTTCTGCATACACAACTGAGTGTCACGTTCTCTAGTCACATAGGACCTTCTGCATACACAACTGAGTGTCACGTTCTCTATTCACATACGCCCTTCTGCATACACAACTGAGTGTCACGTTCTCTATTCACATAGACCCTTCTGCATACACAACTGAGTGTCACGTTCTCTATTCACATACGCCCTTCTGCATACACAACTGAGTGTCACGTTCTCTATTCACATAGGCCCTTCTGCATACACAACTGAGTGTCACGTTCTCTATTCACATAGGCCCTTCTGCATACACAACTGAGTGTCACGTTCTCTAGTCACATAGACCCTTCTGCATACACAACTGAGTGTCACGTTCTCTATTCACATACGCCCTTCTGCATACACAACTGAGTGTCACGTTCTCTATTCACATAGGCGTTCTGCATACACAACTGAGTGTCACGTTCTCTCTCTATTCACATAGGCCCTTCTGCATACACAACTGAGTGTCACGTTCTCTAGTCACATAGACCCTTCTGCATACACAACTGAGTGTCACGTTCTCTATTCACATACGCCCTTCTGCATACACAACTGAGTGTCACGTTCTCTAGTCACATAGGCGTTCTGCATACACAACTGAGTGTCACGTTCTCTCTCTATTCACATAGGCCCTTCTGCATACACAACTGAGTGTCACGTTCTCTAGTCACATAGGCCCTTCTGCATACACAACTGAGTGTCACGTTCTCTATTCACATAGACCCTTCTGCATACACAACTGAGTGTCACGTTCTCTAGTCACATAGGACCTTCTGCATACACAACTGAGTGTCACGTTCTCTATTCACATACGCCCTTCTGCATACACAACTGAGTGTCACGTTCTCTATTCACATAGGCCCTTCTGCATACACAACTGAGTGTCACGTTCTCTAGTCACATAGACCCTTCTGCATACACAACTGAGTGTCACGTTCTCTAGTCACATAGGCCCTTCTGCATACACAACTGAGTGTCACGTTCTCTCTCTATTCACATAGACCCTTCTGCATACACAACTGAGTGTCACGTTCTCTAGTCACATAGGCGTTCTGCATACACAACTGAGTGTCACGTTCTCTAGTCACATAGACCCTTCTGCATACACAACTGAGTGTCACGTTCTCTAGTCACATAGGCCCTTCTGCATACACAACTGAGTGTCACGTTCTCTAGTCACATAGGCCCTTCTGCATACACAACTGAGTGTCACGTTCTCTAGTCACATAGGCCCTTCTGCATACACAACTGAGTGTCACGTTCTCTAGTCACATAGGCCCTTCTGCATACACAACTGAGTGTCACGTTCTCTCTCTATTCACATAGACCCTTCTGCATACACAACTGAGTGTCACGTTCTCTAGTCACATAGGCGTTCTGCATACACAACTGAGTGTCACGTTCTCTAGTCACATAGACCCTTCTGCATACACAACTGAGTGTCACGTTCTCTAGTCACATAGGCCCTTCTGCATACACAACTGAGTGTCACGTTCTCTATTCACATAGACCCTTCTGCATACACAACTGAGTGTCACGTTCTCTAGTCACATAGGCCCTTCTGCATACACAACTGAGTGTCACGTTCTCTATTCACATACGCCCTTCTGCATACACAACTGAGTGTCACGTTCTCTATTCACATAGGCCCTTCTGCATACACAACTGAGTGTCACGTTCTCTAGTCACATAGACCCTTCTGCATACACAACTGAGTGTCACGTTCTCTAGTCACATAGGCCCTTCTGCATACACAACTGAGTGTCACGTTCTCTCTCTATTCACATAGACCCTTCTGCATACACAACTGAGTGTCACGTTCTCTAGTCACATAGGCGTTCTGCATACACAACTGAGTGTCACGTTCTCTAGTCACATAGACCCTTCTGCATACACAACTGAGTGTCACGTTCTCTAGTCACATAGGCCCTTCTGCATACACAACTGAGTGTCACGTTCTCTAGTCACATAGGCCCTTCTGCATACACAACTGAGTGTCACGTTCTCTAGTCACATAGGCCCTTCTGCATACACAACTGAGTGTCACGTTCTCTAGTCACATAGGCCCTTCTGCATACACAACTGAGTGTCACGTTCTCTCTCTATTCACATAGACCCTTCTGCATACACAACTGAGTGTCACGTTCTCTAGTCACATAGGCGTTCTGCATACACAACTGAGTGTCACGTTCTCTAGTCACATAGACCCTTCTGCATACACAACTGAGTGTCACGTTCTCTAGTCACATAGGCCCTTCTGCATACACAACTGAGTGTCACGTTCTCTATTCACATAGACCCTTCTGCATACACAACTGAGTGTCACGTTCTCTAGTCACATAGGCCCTTCTGCATACACAACTGAGTGTCACGTTCTCTATTCACATACGCCCTTCTGCATACACAACTGAGTGTCACGTTCTCTAGTCACATAGGCCCTTCTGCATACACAACTGAGTGTCACGTTCTCTAGTCACATAGACCCCTCTGCATACATAAGTCGTATTGCACCTGCTTTTGTGGAAGAGAAATGCTGACCAGGTGGGATTTGCTTCGTCTGCTCCTCTCTCCAGTCATCTGTCTGCAGGATAGAACAGGATGAGGAAAGCAAACTTCTCTAATAGCATTAAAGGAACCAAACACTCCTCGTCATTCCTACACCCAGGGGAGACATCACAGGGAAGCCATCAAGCTCCCAAGGGATGGCCAACAGATCAGACCTGACACGTGCACTCGGCTCATGCCTACCATGCCCAGACATGATCTGTGCAAACAAACTGAATTGCCACTGTTCCCAGCAGGCCTTCCATCCATGCTTATATACATGATTAAACTACTGACTCCGTTTAAATGGTACTGAGTACAATCACTAAACGGTGGGGACAGGATCTGAGAAAAATCACATGAGGTGATTTCCTCACCAAGTGAAATGCCTACCACCTAGGTAATGTAACCCAGTAAATGGGTCCACAATCACGTATGTGGCTTCTTACTGATAGTAAAAGCCGGGGAGCAGGAGAGGGAGAGAGAGGGAGAGAGAGGGAGAGAGAGGGACAGGGAGGGGGAGAGAGGGAGAGAGAGAGAGAATGCAAACCTCAACCAGAGTTCCCCAGGCACTCACAAGTGCAGGTCACACGCACTGCGACTCTGAATGAATTCCAGGGGAGAATGCCTCAGAATCAGACCGAAGCCACACACCCTACAGTGCTGCCACTGATGACACAGCGAGCCTCCCCTCACCCGATGTGTGCACCCAGCTTAGCCTGCTTCTGTGAGGCTGGGATCAACTGAAATCAGCTTTCCAAAACCGCTTGTTTGCATACATGGCTTATCTCAAAAGAAACCAGCACAACTCGTGTGATAATCATACTTCTGTTTATGAACCTGGGCAGAGAAGACCATTGATTTTCTCATGACTTTCCATTTCAAATGCCCGGTATCTTTGAACAGTCTTAGCTGTAAACATCTGGTTTTGCTGAAAAAGCAGCAAAGGGAAGAGGGAGGAAGACAGGAAGGAAGTAGGGTGAGGGGTAGGTCTGGAGGGAGAAACACAAGCCCTCAAATGCCTGCTGGAACTTGACAGGTTTGCTCAGCGTCACCACACCCGCACTTGGGAACAAGTGGTGTTGTGTTAGAGGCTGTCCTAGCATTATAGGGAACTTAACAGGAATTTCCACCCTCCTTTGAGTGTGGGCAACCAAAAATGTCCCAGATGTTGCCAACTATCCTTTGGGTCTTAAAATCATCCCAGTGAGCACTGAACCCGATGACATGTAAATTACAGAAACAGAAATAAGCAGACAGGGATATTCATGTAGTTTCTAACTATCTTGGCATATGATTAAAGTATTTAGACAGAGGTCACTGTAATTATCCCTTCTAAAATAACTGAATAAGTAGCACGTTCAGTGACTCAATATCAGGATTAAGTCAATTACAATATCCAGAGTTAGGAGCATGTCTTGCAATTCTAGATTGGGCATACTTTGCCAATGAATGTTAGTATACTTTTAATAAAAATTTAGGAAATATATTTTTATATTTAGGAATATTGTATATTACCACTATATATTTAGGAAATATACAATTAGGAAATAAAGACTTAAATTAGGATAATATATATTATTTTCTAGAAAACAAAATGTCCAAATACATGAAATGTGCCACACAGAAAGTGAGCCTCAAAGTAGACTTGGTTCCTGGGTTGGTGAGGTGCATCTGCGTAGGTTCAACCTCTTCACAACAATGAGCCACCTCAGCATTGGTTCGAGGAGAGAGGACAGAGCGGCTCAGGTCCCTTACAGAAAAAAGAGCTATGGATGTGTCCTATGCACATCTTCCTAGATTCTAGTTTAACTTCCTTCTAACTTAAGAGTTAATTTGTGTGTGTGTGTGTGTGTGTGTGTGCGTGCGCGCGCGTGTGTACAGCTGTTAAAATACAATGCCTAGAGAATCACACAAAAGTCTTGAGTGAGTATAGGTTAACACCATACACCCAACTGCGTACACATCAGCAGAAAATGTGCACACACACACACACACACACACACACACACACACACATACACCGATAAAGAGCCCACCGATAAAGATGGCTGTTTGCTATAGTACATGAAAGCTCTCTGAAAACACCTTGTTTGGCTTTGGAACCACACAGTGAACATAATGACTGGGTGAATGTCTGAAATCTAAAAGCAGAATGAAATAAGTAAATTAGACGTTGAGTTGGTAGCATAAATACAGAGACATCATTCTGAATAACTGGGAAGACAATAATCTGGCCATGCTCCCTAGTGAGATAAATCATAAAGACAAAAGTATTTCCAGCTATTTTTGGTACTCACTTGTTAGCAGTAACATTGATAGCTACTTGAAACATTAATATGTAGTATGTATAAATGAAATGTAATTATCAACCCAAGAAGTAATCACGTAAACATACCTAGTTACTATCTCCAAGAGGAAGCACATACAAATATAAAACTAAGAATTTATAATTTTAATTTTGAATTAGAAATGTCAAATGAATTTATAATATATTTCAAAACAAACAACAAGTTTTTAAAAGTCCTTTGTCAGCTGAAAAGGCCACAATGGCCAAACAGGGGCAACAAGAGCCTCAATTCCCAATGTGGTTCCAAATTCTAGTTTATAATTCTACCCCACCATTGCTCTTTTGAGGACTGCAGCCTGTGTCTGAGGTGGGCTCCATCTGCAGGCCCCAGGCCCACTGACCTGCGACTAAGGTAACTTTAGAGCCATTGCTACCTTGCAGCTCTCACTGCCAAAACTGGGGCACTCTGAACAGGGGTCAACCTCAGTGGATGAAAATACTTCAGAAGTATCAATTCATAATTTCTGATTCTCTTTTTATTTGAGGTTATACTGCAAATAAGCCCCCTATAAAATACACATACTTCAAGTTAAAAATGTAATCACCATACCACCACAGCACACCCCACCTAGCACCTCAACACAATGCACGCCAGGGTCTCCACAAAAAGTCCCACAAGAGTTCACATTCAGTAGTCAAAGTACAGTTTCTCCTGACTGTGTGTCACTTTTGTACTACCCTAAAGCCAAGAGTCAGTCCAATACTATCTGGAAGAGTGTCCTCCAAAAAGCAGACATGACAGGAGACACTGTAAAGCCACGATCATAAACTGAAATTTTTTAAGCCAAGTACAAGACTTTCCTGGGTATCTGTATGTTCATTATCCTCCAATTCTGAGTAGCAAATATGGAAGGAGCACATCACCATGAATGCAGGCCCTGTCACCCAGGCTATCTATAGGGGCCACTTACATAGGCACAGACCACACACACACACACACACACACACACACACACACACACACACACACACTCCTCACACACTGGAAGATATAGTCATGATTGATAACCACTCAGATCAGCTTAGATGAGCTTTAGATCTGGTCAACAGTTTCTAAGAAAAACCAGTGAGCAAACGCCAGCCTATGGGAAAGCCAAAGAATAAATTTCTCAAAATAAATCAATGAGCTCTGCCAGGAAAATTGTACTGGAAAAATCAATGGGACATTCAATTAAAATCAATGGCTTCTATTTGCATCTTGATTTGAACTATACATACATCTTTGAAGACGGTAGAGAAAATTATTACTGAAATATCAAAATATTTACAGATGACATGAATTGGCATCTGAATTCCCTTTAAAAATTACATGCAGAGATTACAAAAGAAAGAAAACTAAGTAATGCTAGCCATAACCGGTAATTGCTGACACTGGGAGATTTGTTCCATGATTCAACTTTCAAAACTAATGTTAGATGAGATACTAATAAGCCAGAAATCTCAAGAGTCAAAGTCACCATATATTGTGACAGCGTAAAGGGCTTAAAAAAAACCAAAACCAACCAAACAAAAAACTCCACCAGGCTGCAAACCACTTCCTACAACCAAAGACCTGCAGAACAAAACCAACCTAGAGCAGAGTCACAGCTGATGGTGAGGTTAAACCAGGAACCCAGAGCTACCACGACCTCAGGCACCTGCAGCTGTAAAGGCCTAAGGCGTGGCTGGGCCTGGGAAGACACGAGGGAAGGCCTCAGGTGAGTCTGTGCGAAGCCAAACACATTGTGCCTTCGCTGGCTTTGTAGACTCAGTTTACCAGGATAAGGACAAGACATGAAGGCCTCTCAAGGCCTCGTAATCTAAACTGCCCTCACTAAAGATAGAACAATGAGTCCTGAGACTTTATTCTCATAGTACACATAGCTGATACACAATCATTCAGTGTCCCAGAAAAGCACACTATCAGTAACAACCCAGTCATGTTTTATAAGGATCAAAGGACACCCATAGTTCAAAGGTTGTAAGAAGAATGATGCCAGTTCAATTCAGTTTTGCCTAAATTACGGAATGGGAAAATTAAAGCCCAAATCAGATCAGTTACCACAATCAACTGTATTACAACAGGTCAACCAGAAAGTTCCTTACTGTAGAAAAGGTTGCTTTAGGAAACCTGTCAGTGCACAGCAGGAACATACAACAAGCTTCTGTGTGCAGGAATAAAGAAATATTAAGGACAGCCCAAGGACCAGAAGCAAGGACCAGCCACAGGACCACAGCTGGTACAGATGTGCTAGGACAGGGGCATGCTCTGGACTGTTTTTAAGCACTCTCTACCCTTTGCTCCTGCCTGCCCATAAGACCATGCAGAAGCTTCACTCAGGACAGGCCTTCTTTCAAGTAAGTAGAAACCATGAGCTGACAACCTTTGGGGTAGGAGAAGAACGACCCATTTCAATGACGTCACTTCCTGAGTTTGAACCCTGAAGGGAAGGATTAAAGGGCTTCAGCTCCAAGGTCTTCATTTAACAAACAAGAAAATGAAGGGGCTGGAGAGATGGCTCAGCAGTTAGGAGCACTGACTGTTTTTCCAGAAGTCCAGAGTTCAATTCCCGGCAACCACATGGTGGTTCACAACCATCTGTAATGAGATCTGATGCCCTCTTCTGGTGTCTCTAGACAGCAACAGCCTTTAAGAAAGAAAAAGAAGAAGAAGAAGAAAAGGGAAAAGAAAATGAAGGTGCAGAAGTGGTGGAGCCCAGGCCACTGCAGTCAGGGTGGCTCCCCTGTACACTAACTGCTCTTTCAGTCACATTAGCCAATATACATCCACTTATAATTCCAGAGCCCCAAAGCTTCCTGAGCTGTGGCTAGAAAAACCCTCAAGTACCACAAACTCTTACTATCTAATTCTTACCAAGTTCAAATGCCAAAAGCACGGCCTGAGAGGGTTCTATCTAGGGTTGATAAAAAGAGACTGAAATGAGGTGACTTTTAAAATCCAGTCCTGTGGTCACAGGAACAAGTGGGCAGCCATGTGGGGCACTAGCTGACTAGCCCACACCTTCTTCTGACACACCTCAGAAGTCAACACTCCAATCAGGTGTTTCTTCTGGGCATCTGCTGGCCTTCAAGGAGGAGGCAGAGCCCAGCATCCACTGCACCCTCTGCATCCTTCTCCCTGGGTGTGCGGAGGGCGGAGGCTGGAGCCCAGGTGTTGTGTAGTTCGCCCTGAGACGAAGACAGACAAGGAGTCACTCGCACGTCCTATGAATGAATGGCGTCGTCAGCTGAGGAGCACAACCTGTCTTATTTCTCAGGAAAACAGAGACTACGTTTGCGGTTCCCCTGAGGAGCGTGGAGGGAAGCAGAGGCTCTCGAGCTCTCACAGTGCCAAGGCCTAACCCTGCCAGCCTGTGATGCTGAGTATGTGATGCTCACCAGCCCCTGCTCTGAATCAGTCATGCAAGGTGACCTAAAAATATGTAGAGAGCAATTATACAAGCTGCAGAAGTTCAGAAGGCCCGGCACAGCCATCCAGGCAAGGAATTCTACAGCATGGACAACCAACTCCTTTCCTTCCCTTTCCTTCCCTTTCCTTCCCTTTCCTTTCATTTCCTTCCTTCCTTAATGGTTTTATTGCCTAAATTCCTTTTCTTTTCCTTTTATTGAAAATATTTTCTTTCTTCTACATGACATATCTTGATGATGGTTCCCCTCCCTCTTCCTTCTAGTTCCTCCCTTCCTGCCTCCTACTTGGATCCCCTTCAAGATGGCTCAGTGGTTTAGAGCACTGACTGCTCTTCCGAAGGTCCTGAGTTCAAATCCCAGCAACCACATGGTGGCTTACAACCATCTATAATGAGATCTGACGCCCTCTTCTGGTTTGTCTAAAGACAGCTACAATGTACTTACATATAATAATAATAATGATAATAATAATAATAAATATATGTTTAAAAAAAGAAAATTAGAAAACCAGCTTTGAAGGCAGTGGTTCTCAAGCTGTGGGCTGAGACTCCAGGGGGTGCTGACGACCCTTTCATAGTTGCCTGAGACCATCCTGAATATCAGATGTTTACATTATGATTCATAGCAGTAGCAAAATTACAGTTATGAAGTAGCAACAAAAAATAATTTTATGGTTGGGGGATCACCACAGCCTGACGAACTGTAGTAAAGAGTTGCAGCATGAGAAAGGTTAAGAGCCACTGTTCTAAGGGATAACAATAACATAAAATAAGAGAAAACAAAAACTAAGACATCAGAAAAGTAAGATTTAAAAAAAAAAAATTCCTAACAGTGCAGTATGCGATGGGGAACCTCCCAACGTGCCGCTGAGGTCCTTTTGTTTTCTGTTGGCGTCTACTGCTGGGCATCCACCTATAATTAAGAATAATTTGTTTCCCCAGTGAGATTCCCTTTGAGAAAACCAAATTTTCTTTGGGAATCTATTTTGCTAACTGCTGGAGATTGCTGCTGGGTTAAGAAGAGGAGCTTGAATCTACTTCTCCTTTCAGCCCTAAGCCTCCATCTGGGGACTCGATGCAAGTCCGCCCGGTGCGTGCTGCCTCAGTCGCTGTGAGTGCGTGTGTGCTGTGTGTGCTGCCTCAGCCTGTGTGAGTGCGTGTGTGCTGTGTGTGCTGCTTTGGTCTCTGTGAGTGCGTGTGTGCTGTGTGTGCTGCCTCAGGCGCTGTGAGTGCGTGTGTGCTGTGCGTGCTGCCTCAGGCGCTGTGAGTGCGTGTGTGCTGTGTGTGCTGCCTCAGTCGCTGTGAGTGCGTGTGTGCTGTGTGTGCTGCCTCAGTCGCTGTGAGTGCGTGTGTGCTGTGTGTGCTGCCTCAGTCGCTGTGAGTGCGTGTGTGCTGTGTGTGCTGCCTCAGTCGCTGTGAGTGCGTGTATGCTGTGTGTGCTGCCTCAGTCGCTGTGAGTGCGTGTGTGCTGTGTGTGCTGCCTCAGTCGCTGTGAGTGCGTGTGTGCTGTGTG
This sequence comes from Apodemus sylvaticus, assembly GCF_947179515.1. NCBI lineage: Eukaryota > Metazoa > Chordata > Mammalia > Rodentia > Muridae > Apodemus > Apodemus sylvaticus. The sequence continues at coordinate 107,645 of NW_026263205.1, forward strand.
TGCTGCCTTGGTCTCTGTGAGTGCATGTGTGCTGTGTGTGCTGCCTCAGTCGCTGTGAGTGCGTGTGTGCTGTGTGTGCTGCCTTGGTCTCTGTGAGTGCGTGTGTGCTGTGTGTGCTGCCTCAGTCGCTGTGAGTGCGTGTGTGCTGTGTGTGCTGCCTCAGTCGCTGTGAGTGCGTGTGTGCTGTGTGTGCTGCCTCAGTCGCTGTGAGTGCGTGTGTGCTGTGTGTGCTGCCTCAGTCGCTGTGAGTGCGTGTGTGCTGTGTGTGCTGCCTCAGTCGCTGTGAGTGCGTGTGTGCTGTGTGTGCTGCCTTGGTCTCTGTGAGTGCGTGTGTGCTGTGTGTGCTGCCTCAGTCGCTGTGAGTGCGTGTGTGCTGTGTGTGCTGCCTCAGTCGCTGTGAGTGCGTGTGTGCTGTGTGTGCTGCCTCAGTCGCTGTGAGTGCGTGTGTGCTGTGTGTGCTGCCTCAGTCTCTATGAGTGCGTGTGTGCTGTGTGTGCTGCCTCAGTCGCTGTGAGTGCGTGTGTGCTGTGTGTGCTGCCTCAGTCGCTGTGAGTGCATGTGTGCTGTGTGTGCTGCCTTAGTCTCTGTGAGTGCATGTGTCCTGCGTGTGCTGCCTCAGTCGCTGTGAGTGCGTGTGTGCTGTGTGTGCTGCCTCAGTCGCTGTGAGTGCGTGTGTGCTGTGTGTGCTGCCTCAGTCGCTGTGAGTGCGTGTGTGCTGTGTGTGCTGCCTCAGTCGCTGTGAGTGCGTGTGTGCTGTGTGTGCTGCCTCAGTCGCTGTGAGTGCGTGTGTGCTGTGTGTGCTGCCTCAGTCGCTGTGAGTGCGTGTGTGCTGTGTGTGCTGCCTCAGTCGCTGTGAGTGCGTGTGTGCTGTGTGTGCTGCCTCAGTCTCTGTGAGTGCGTGTGTGCTGTGTGTGCTGCCTCAGGCGCTGTGAGTGCGTGTGTGCTGTGTGTGCTGCCTCAGGCGCTGTGAGTGCGTGTGTGCTGATCCTGTTGATTTACAGGGCCTTGCTGTCTTCCATGCTGTCTGGCTCTTATACTCAAGGTTAGGGTTAGGATTCGCTGCCTCTTCAACAAGGCTCTCTGAGCCCTGAGGGGAGGAATTTGAGACATTGAGTGTAGGGCTTAGGCCTCTGTGTGTGTGTGTGTGTGTGTGTGTGTGTTCCAAAGTCTCTCTCAAGAACAGTTCCTTAAATGTCACTGTCAGGCCCACATGCTCATGTCTACAATGAGCTTTAAGAAAGAACAAATGGTTTACTGTATCTGGGACTCACAAATCAACGTTTAATCCTTCCTGTCCTACAAAAAAAGAATCAGCAGTGTAGCAGGGGAGGCAGCCAGAATGTTAGAATGTGAAAAAGAAGTAGACTCTGCTCCCTAGCAGAAGAAATGCAAGACCATCACGGTCCTTCCCTCATTCACGCCCTCCTCTCCTCCAAGGCGAAGGCGTGGCTCGCGCTCACTGTAGACTTCTGTTAAGGACTGTGCCGCACTCTGCACGTCTGTGTATGAGAGGAAAGCAGTGCTGTGGCATTTCGGCCCCTCTATCACCTAGGGAGATTTCAAAAATACAAATTACCAGGGACCACACCCAACACTAAATGTGAGTACGCGGTCAGCAGACAGTGTTTGTAGAAGACCTTCTGTGCAGGCTGGTGAGGTGGGCTCATGGGCAAACGTGCTGCCACCAGACCTGAAGACCCCAGGACCCGGAACCTATGTGGTGTAAAGAGAGAACTGACAGCTGCAAGTTGTCTGTCCTCAAACCGTCCTGTGCACAACACAGCACACGGACACACATACACACAGAAAATAAACTGAGAAGTATGTGTTAAAAGGAGGAAGAGAACAAGAAGAAGGAAGATGACAATGAGAAGGAAGGAATGAAGGAAGGAAGGAAGAAAGGAAAGAAGGAAGGAAGGAAGGAAGGAAGGAAGGAAGGAAGGAAGGTAGGTGGATGGGTATGATTTAGAGAAAACCATCTTTTAGAATCCCAAGTAAAGGCCACCCAGACTGCCCTACCTGGGGATTCATCCTATAAACAGTCACCAAACCCCAACACTACGACAAGAAGCGTGTACACAAAGGAGCAGCCATGGCGGCCTCCAGAGGGGACCTGCCAGAGCCCTACAAATACAGAGGCAGAAACTAGCAACCAACTATTGGGCTGGGCTTGGGGTCTCCCATGGAGGATCTGGAGGGTGGTCTGGAGGAGCTGAAGGGGTTTACAGCCCCATGGGAAGAAGAATGACTTCAGACACCCCAAGACTCTCAGGGACTGAACCATCAACAAAGGGGCTCACATGGTTCCAGCCAAAAATGCGGCAGAAGAGGGCCTTGTTGGGCATCAGTGGGAGGAGTGGTCTTTGGTCAGGTAAAGACTCAATAGAAGCCCCAACAAAGGAAACGGACTGGGGGGTGGAGAGGTGGGAATGTGTCGGGTAGAGGGGCATAAACATGGAGGCAGGGGGTGGGAGGAGGGGTAGGGAATCTTTGGGCTTTGGGGAGGGGGAAATTGAGAAAGGTTTTACCATTGGCAATGTAAATGAAGAAGATACTCAATAAAAAAATCAATTAAAAAAAAAGAGAGAGAATCTCAAACTACAAGGTGAGTCCTCACAGCAAACTGCGACCCGGATCTCACGTTTGTTGCCACTCGTTGACTCTCACCACACCTTACTGCTCCTGTTAGGACTTCATCGTGCAAGAAAATCATTGCCACCATTAAGACTCGATATTTTCTCAGATGAAAAGAACTCCCTTACCCAAAGAAACAAGGCTTTCTCCTTACATGAATGTTTGGGAGACACCTGGCCTCTCACTGTCCAGAGGTAGAAGAAGCCAGAGATAAAGTCCTTCTTAGTCACCTGAGATATTATTGTAATAATAGTTCATAACATATTCTAATAACAAAGGGTCTGTATCCATTTAGAATTCTAAAACAATGAGTGTAACTGGAATAAACAAACACTCACTGGCATGAACGAGAAAATCAAAGATTTCCTTTCCTGCCCTTGATAATCTCGTCATAAACAACAGAATTAGTACAGATGGCTTTCAATTTAAAGCCCAGAGCACTCAATTACAGTGGCTGGTGGCCAAGTTAATTTAAGAATAAAGACAGGGAGTGAAACTAGAAGTGGATAAATAGCATTGAAAGAAAACAAACAATGAAACAGAAAACCCCAGGAGGAAGCACTTGAGGGAGACCAGTAAGCTCTACAGGCCAACTGCAGCATCCAGTAGCTGTAAGGCCTGGTGCCATGTTGGCACGGCACCCAGATGCAGACATGTAGGGCATTCTTCAAGATCTCTAGTGCTTACACAACTTGTCAAAGGGGATTGAAGATAACAGTAAACCCAGCAAAATCTGTCCCTGTAATAATTACAAGCACCAACAATTCCAGCTCAGCATAATGACTTTGACCTTTGGATGTGGTAACAGTGACCGTACTGACAGGAGGAATGATACATTAAAGAGAGAAATTAAAGTCAGTCTTTTAGCTATCAACTATTGACACCACAGATTCCAAGAAACTGGAATTTCTCCAGGAAGTGGGCAGTGAAGCTCCCTGCCAACCATCCAGGAGAGAACTCCTGTCCCAGGAGGTCTCATTGTTCTGACAACTTTATAAGACAAACCAGGAGCCCCGGCAATGGTGGGCAAAACTGTGCCTTGGTGAAGACTGCTTAACTACACATACCTCCTGAAGTGTGTTCCTATCTAAACCTTCTTGTATCAGGCCCTCAAGATAGACTCGGGGATTTCCATCTCTCTTTATGTGTTCCTTTTACCAATGTGGCCACTGAATAACTCTTTCTCTGCTTTTTTTACTACTTCTAATGTGTCCAAGTGGCCTACTAAGGATGGTGTCTGACCCCAGCCACTTAGGGTTACCAGGGTTCCTCTGCGATCTCACAACTCCTGTAAGAAAAGCAATATGCACTGAATAGAAACCAAACTTCAGATACAGAGCTTTCCCTAAACTAGCAATATGCAATAGGACCCTGGGGAGGATGGACAATGGTCATCACCTAGGGAAACCCCCAAACTAGGACACTATTGCCAGAATTATTTCAGACATGGGAGTTAAATTCTAATTTAAAATATAAATTTAAAAAATTCCATGAGATGTATAACACAATAAAACTAGCTTCCTGTTAGACAGGTCGGTCCAATAGTGCAAGAGTTATTAGCTCATTTAAGAAAATGTACGCTAAGATATTCAGTATGGCAGATGTGTTAAGTAAATTTTAACTTACATAGTCTCTCAACTTCAACTTAGGATGGGCTGACTGAGAAGCAACACCATAAATCGAAAAGCATCTGTAATCAACCCAGAGGAGTTTCAACTGTGACTGATACACTCCCCTTCCATGACCTTTGGCCTTACTTTTCACAGTGGGCTTTGTCCCACCAAAGAATGTTTTATGGGTGAGTTTTGGGGTGGTGGGTGTCCTTTAAATCAACCAATGACAGCTACAGTGTCTACATTTTCTAGCTTTTGTTTCCAATTTGCATAACCAATTAAAAGACACACATTATGAAGAACTGCCTCACTCTTCCGCCCGCCCCGCCCTTTCCAGTAATTCAGATAACTTTAGAAACTTCCAAAGCTCCAGTCATCACTTCTTCATCCTAGAAGCAAGAAGAGCCTCAGAAAAGACTTCGTCCCAGCTGTGTCAGGCCTAGTGGCAGATGGAGGACAGGAAAAGTGGGAGAATAAAGAACCAGCAGAAAAACCCAGGTACATTTGTTCCAACAGACCCTGGAATGGTGCGTGTCAGGGGTCTGCATGCATGATTTGATTAGAATGAGTTCAGCTTACAACATCAACGCAGATCAAAATTAAAACAAAACCGATGGCCTTATTAGTCCTCCAATCCAACCTCCTCGATAACATCAGGGAAAGGGAGCAGAGTTTTGCTCCCTGGCCTGAAGAAGTCTAGCCCATAGGGACACCTTTGTGGGTAAACTTACTCGTACCCCAGCAACTCCTAAAATGGCATCTTCACCACAGCAAAACTCAAGCAGGGCTCAATGGTTTACACATCTAAGGCTCTATAAAAAGTGACAGACCTTAAACAAAAGGCATTCCTAGCTCAGGTTTGTGTAGAGTCTGCAAGTCCAGGGTCAGGCTGCAGGCGGCTCCTGGGGGTTTTGTTTTGTTTTGTTTTCTCATCCTGGTTCATGGTGGCCTTTTCCAGTATCCTCACATGGTACAGCAGCAAAGATCAACACTCTACTCCACAATGTTTTATTTAAGGCAGGCTCTCACTATATAGCTCTAACTAGCCTAGAACTCAAAAATCTACCAGCCTTAGTTCCAAAAGTGCCAGGATTACAGGCTTGCACCACCATGCCTAGTTAGTATGACTTCTGAAAGGCTCTAATCTCAATATCTGAGCTTCACTATTTAACTTTTGCCAAAAAGGCCCCATCTACATATAAAGCCACTCACCTCCTCCATGTGGTGAGCTGTGAGGACTCTAACATTTTGGTCCACTGCATTCACTGGTAAAGGATTCTGCACAGGCTCTAAATGCAAGCTCCGTAGAACTGGGTCTGTGCTTTACGCTCTGCTAAGCTAGTTTTGTTCAGTTTGACAAGGAAAAAAATCATCCAAGATGAGAGAGAATCAAGTAACTCGGGGCTGAGCATAAGGGCAGAGAACAGCTGCCTTGTGTCCCTGCTGCATCAGCCCAGAGCAGGACCACGGAGGAGTTCAGATACAACACCTTCCTACCACGAGTCTCTGAGCTGCTGAGGCTGGTCATGCATCAACACTTCACAATTTTAAAGGATGGTATTGGCATTCCCAATAATAGAAACAAGGGACTGAACCACAGATGGCAGAGATGTAAGATATGCTCACGGCCAGGCAATACCTCGAGGATGGAGGTGAAAATGGTCAGAGGCATCTGGGCCGCAGCAGGAAGAAAGGAAGGAATCCAGGAGCATGGTGTGAGGGAGGCCAAGTCCACAAAAGAAAGAGCCATGAACATGGCAATGATAGACAGGAACCAGAACTCCAAACCACACAGGAGGGAAATCAGGCCACAGCCGCCACAGGCAGACATGGAGCATTGCCAAGTCTCCATGAACTGACTCCTCTCAACATTTTACAAAAAGATTTCAGGTCAAATTCCCATGGCCTGTGGTTTGTCTTCATTCTTGTTCATGAATATATGGGCAAGGCTAAGCTGGGGGCTGGCTTGATTCATCACACACAGGGAGGAACAGACAAGGGCCCAAGAGAAGACCAGGGCCAAGTCTAAGACTGAGGCAAAGGCTCCAACGGAGACCTATCCTGACTGTGCCCAAACAAAGGGGCCTGAATTTAGAAAACCATTCACACGAGTGCTCAGGTCCTGCAGACTCCAACAAGTGGCACCTGTCTTACATTTGTCATTATTTCTGCGCTGGGTGCTAATAATGGACTGTTCTGTCTACAACACCAATCACAGTGCCCCAAACAAGAAGAAATCAATAAAAAAAGCTTGTTCTTTTATCTTTGCTCCCCCCCCCCCTCTCTCTCTCTCTCTCTCTCACACACACACACACACACACACACACACACACACACACACACACGTGCCCCTTCCACTGACATCTAGCTCAGCCTTCCACAGAGAGTAAGAGCGTAAGTCGCACTCCTCAGGCTCTTTCTGAGGCCGTCCCCATCCACAGATAGGAAGGGCACCCACGACACCATGACAACTTGAGCAACCCCATAGGACAGGGTTAAACCCAGAACCACGAGGCCAACCCCCTGCGTGAGCCTCCTGGAAAGATTCCCAGGGCAAGCAAACCTTCAGATGATCTCTACTCAGAAGTCTCAAGACTTAGATCAGGTCCTTGCTGTTCCCTGAGTAAATGACCAAGAAACCTAATTAATTAAAATATTCCTGGGCACACACCCAGAGGATTCCCCAGCATGCAATAAGGACACGTGCTCCACTACGTTCACAGCAGCCATGTTTATAATATAGCCAGAAGCTGGAAAAACCCAGATGTCCCTCAATGGAGGAATGGATACAGAAAATGTGGTATATTTGTGCTATGGAATACTACTCAGCAATTAAAAACAATGAATTCATGAAATGCTTAAGCAAGTGGGTGGAACTGGAGAATGTCATCCTGAGTGAGGTTACACAATCACAAAAGAACACACATGGAATGCACTGACTGATAAGCAAAAACTACATGTTGTATCTCGAAAAGAATTGTTGTGGCGTGTACGTCTTAACATGTAGCATCTAAAGAGAACCAAAAGGAGAATTTTCTTTCGTCAAAATTTTTCAGAAAATCACGTTTTAAGGAAATCCCGCATCGTGCGAAATTATCTTGTTTTTCCTAAACAACACGTTGTAAGTCGAAAAGCTTTCATGTTGCGTGTATGTCTACGTGTGTAGCCTCAAAAGAGAAGGCACAGGACAGTTTTCTCTCGAAAGGATATGTAAGAATACCACTTCATAAGGAAATACAGTTTTGCAGAGTAAAGACATATACGTACGCATTGGAAACTCTTTACGAGAAGAAATAACGCATAGTACAAAATTAGCTTGTATCTCCAAAACTACATGTTGTATCTCGAAAAGAATTGTTGTGGCGTGTACGTCTTAACATGTAGCATCTAAAGAGAACCAAAAGGAGAATTTTCTTTCGTCAAAATTTTTCAGAAAATCACGTTTTAAGGAAATTCTGCATCGTGCGAAATTATCTTGTTTTTCCCAAACAACACGTTGTAAGTCGAAAAGCTTTCATGTTGCGTGTATGTCTAAGTGTGTAGCCTCAAAAGAGAAGGCACAGGACAGTTTTCTCTCGAAAGGATACGTAAGAATACCACTTCATAAGGAAATACAGTTTTGCAGAGTAAAGTCATATACGTACGCATTGGAAACTCTTTACGAGAAGAAATAACGCATAGTACAAAATTAGCTTGTATCTCCAAAACTACACGTTGTATCTCGAAAAGAATTGTTGTGGGATGTACGTCTGAAAATGTAGCATCTAAAGAGAACCAAAAGTAGAATTTCCTTTCGTCAAAATTTTTCAGAAAATCACGATTTAAGGAAATCCCGCATCGTGCGAAATTATCTTGTTTTTCCTAAACAACACGTTGTAAGTCGAAAAGCTTTCATGTTGCGTGTATGTCTAAGTGTGTAGCCTCAAAAGAGAAGGCACAGGAGAGTTTTCTCTCCAAAGAATATGTAAGAATACCACTTCATAAGGAAATACAGTTTTGCAGAGTAAAGACATATACGTACGCATTGGAAACTCTTTACGAGAAGAAATAACGCATAGTACAAAATTAGCTTGTATCTCCAAAACTACACGTTGTATCTCGAAAAGAATTGTTGTGGCGTGTACGTCTTAACATGTAGCATCTAAAGGGAACCAAAAGGAGAGTTTTCTTTCGTCAAAATTTTTCAGAAAATCACGTTTTAAGGAAATCCCGCATCGTGCGAAATTATCTTGTTTTTCCTAAACAACACGTTGTAAGTCGAAAAGCTTTCATGTTGCGTGTATGTCTACGTGTGTAGCCTCAAAAGAGAAGGCACAGGAGAGTTTTCTCTCGAAAGAATATTGTAGAATACCCCGTTATAAGGAAGTACAATTTTGCAGAGTAAAGACAAATACGTACGTATTGAAAACACATTACGAGAAAAAATAACTCATCGTACAAAATTAGCTTGTATCTCCAAAACTACACGTTGTATCTCGAAAAGAATTGTTGTGGCGTGTACGTCTTAACATGTAGCATCTAAAGAGAACCAAAAGGAGAATTTTCTTTCGTCAAAATTTTTCAGAAAATCACGTTTTAAGGAAATCCCGCATCGTGCGAAATTATCTTGTTTTTCCTAAACAATAGGTTGTATGTCGAAAAGCTTTCATGTTGCGTGTATGTCTAAGTGTGTAGCCTCAAAAGAGAAGGCACAGGACAGTTTTCTCTCGAAAGGATATGTAAGAATACCACTTCATAAGGAAATACAGTTTTGCAGAGTAAAGACATATACGTACGCATTGGAAACTCTTTACGAGAAGAAATAACGCATAGTACAAAATTAGCTTGTATCTCCAAAACTACACGTTGTATCTCGAAAAGAATTTTTGTGGCGTGTACGTCTTAACATGTAGCATCTAAAGAGAACCAAAAGGAGAATTTTCTTTCGACAAAATTTTTCAGAAAATCACGTTTTAAGGAAATCCCGCATCGTGCGAAATTATCTTGTTTTTCCTAAACAACACGTTGTAAGTCGAAAAGCTTTCATGTTGCGTGTATGTCTAAGTGTGTAGCCTCAAAAGAGAAGGCACAGGACAGTTTTCTCTCGAAAGGATATGTAAGAATACCACTTCATAAGGAAATACAGTTTTGCAGAGTAAAGACATATACGTACGCATTGGAAACTCTTTACGAGAAGAAATAACGCATAGTACAAAATTAGCTTGTATCTCCAAAACTACACGTTGTATCTCGAAAAGAATTGTTGTGGCGTGTACGTCTTAACATGTAGCATCTAAAGGGAACCAAAAGGAGAATTTTCTTTCGTCAAAATTTTTCAGAAAATCACGTTTTAAGGAAATCCCGCATCGTGCGAAATTATCTTGTTTTTCCTAAACAACACGTTGTAAGTCGAAAAGCTTTCATGTTGCGTGTATGTCTAAGTGTGTAGCCTCAAACGAGAAGGCACAGGACAGTTTTCTCTCGAAAGGATATGTAAGAATACCACTTCATAAGGAAATACAGTTTTGCAGAGTAAAGACATATACGTACGCATTGGAAACTCTTTACGAGAAGAAATAACGCATAGTACAAAATTAGCTTGTATCTCCAAAACTACACGTTGTATCTCGAAAAGAATTGTTGTGGCGTGTACGTCTTAACATGTAGCATCTAAAGGGAACCAAAAGGAGAATTTTCTCTCGTCAAAATTTTTCAGAAAATCACGTTTAAGGAAATCCCGCATCGTGCGAAATTATCTTGTTTTTCCTAAACAACACGTTGTAAGTCGAAAAGCTTTCATGTTGCGTGTATGTCTAAGTGTGTAGCCTCAAAAGAGAAGGCACAGGACAGTTTTCTCTCGAAAGGATATGTAAGAATACCACTTCATAAGGAAATACAGTTTTGCAGAGTAAAGACATATACGTACGCATTGGAAACTCTTTACGAGAAGAAATAACGCATAGTACAAAATTAGCTTGTATCTCCAAAACTACACGTTGTATCTCGAAAAGAATTGTTGTGGCGTGTACGTCTTAACATGTAGCATCTAAAGAGAACCAAAAGGAGAATTTTCTTTCGTCAAAATTTTTCAGAAAATCACGTTTTAAGGAAATCCCGCATCGTGCGAAATTATCTTGTTTTTCCTAAACAACACGTTGTAAGTCGAAAAGCTTTCATGTTGCGTGTATGTCTACGTGTGTAGCCTCAAAAGAGAAGGCACAGGACAGTTTTCTCTCGAAAGGATATGTAAGAATACCACTTCATAAGGAAATACAGTTTTGCAGAGTAAAGTCATATACGTACGCATTGGAAACTCTTTACGAGAAGAAATAACGCATCGTACAAAATTAGCTTGTATCTCCAAAACTACACGTTGTATCTCGAAAAGAATTGTTGTGGCGTGTACGTCTTAACATGTAGCATCTAAAGAGAACCAAAAGGAGAATTTTCTTTCGTCAAAATTTTTCAGAAAATCACGTTTTAAGGAAATCCCGCATCGTGCGAAATTATCTTGTTTTTCCTAAACAACACGCTGTAAGTCGAAAAGCTTTCATGTTGCGTGTATGTCTAAGTGTGTAGCCTCAAAAGAGAAGGCACAGGACAGTTTTTTCTCGAAAGGATATGTAAGAATACCACTTCATAAGGAAATACAGTTTTGCAGAGTAAAGACATATACGTACGCATTGGAAACTCTTTACGAGAAGAAATAACGCATAGTACAAAATTAGCTTGTATCTCCAAAACTACACGTTGTATCTCGAAAAGAATTGTTGTGGCGTGTACGTCTTAACATGTAGCATCTAAAGAGAACCAAAAGGAGAATTTTCTTTCGTCAAAATTTTTCAGAAAATCACGTTTTAAGGAAATCCCGCATCGTGCGAAATTATCTTGTTTTTCCTAAACAACACGTTGTAAGTCGAAAAGCTTTCATGTTGCGTGTATGTCTAAGTGTGTAGCCTCAAAAGAGAAGGCACAGGACAGTTTTCTCTCGACAGGATATGTAAGAATACCACTTCATAAGGAAATACAGTTTTGCAGAGTAAAGACATATACGTACGCATTGGAAACTCTTTACGAGAAGAAATAACGCATAGTACAAATTAGCTTGTATCTCCAAAACTACACGTTGTATCTCGAAAAGAATTGTTGTGGCGTGTACGTCTTAACATGTAGCATCTAAAGAGAACCAAAAGGAGAATTTTCTTTCGTCAAAATTTTTCAGAAAATCACGTTTTAAGGAAATCCCGCATCGTGCGAAATTATCTTGTTTTCCTAAACAACACGTTGTAAGTCGAAAAGCTTTCATGTTGCGTGTATGTCTAAGTGTGTAGCCTCAAAAGAGAAGGCACAGGACAGTTTTCTCTCGAAAGGATATGTAAGAATATCACGTTATATGGAAATACAGTGTTGCAGAGTAAAGACATATACGTACGCATTGGAAACTCTTTACGAGAAGAAATAACGCATAGTACAAAATTAGCTTGTATCTCCAAAACTACACGTTGTATCTCGAAAAGAATTGTTGTGGCGTGTACGTCTTAACATGTAGCATCTAAAGAGAACCAAACGGAGAATTTTCTTTCGTCAAAATTTTTCAGAAAATCACGTTTTAAGGAAATCCCGCATCGTGCGAAATTATCTTGTTTTTCCTAAACAACACGTTGTAAGTCGAAAAGCTTTCATGTTGCGTGTATGTCTAAGTGTGTAGCCTCAAAAGAGAAGGCACAGGACAGTTTTCTCTCGACAGGATATGTAAGAATACCACTTCATAAGGAAATACAGTTTTGCAGAGTAAAGACATATACGTACGCATTGGAAACTCTTTACGAGAAGAAATAACGCATAGTACAAAATTAGCTTGTATCTCCAAAACTACACGTTGTATCTCGAAAAGAATTGTTGTGGCGTGTACGTCTTAACATGTAGCATCTAAAGAGAACCAAAAGGAGAATTTTCTTTCGTCAAAATTTTTCAGAAAATCACGTTTTAAGAAATCCCGCATCGTGCGAAATTATCTTGTTTTTCCTAAACAACACGTTGTAAGTCTAAAAGCTTTCATGTTGCGTGTATGTCTACGTGTGTAGCCTCAAAAGAGAAGGCACAGGACAGTTTTCTCTCGAAAGGATATGTAAGAATACCACTTCATAAGGAAATACAGTTTTGCAGAGTAAAGACATATACGTACGCATTGGAAACTCTTTACGAGAAGAAATAACGCATAGTACAAAATTAGCTTGTATCTCCAAAACTACACGTTGTATCTCGAAAAGAATTGTTGTGGCGTGTACGTCTTAACATGTAGCATCTAAAGAGAACCAAAAGGAGAATTTTCTTTCGTCAAAATTTTTCAGAAAATCACGTTTTAAGGAAATCCCGCATCGTGCGAAATTATCTTGTTTTTCCTAAACAACACGTTGTAAGTCGAAAAGCTTTCATGTTGCGTGTATGTCTAAGTGTGTAGCCTCAAAAGAGAAGGCACAGGACAGTTTTCTCTCGAAAGGATATGTAAGAATACCACTTCATAAGGAAATACAGTTTTGCAGAGTAAAGACATATACGTACGCATTGGAAACTCTTTACGAGAAGAAATAACGCATAGTACAAAATTAGCTTGTATCTCCAAAACTACACGTTGTATCTCGAAAAGAATTGTTGTGGCGTGTACGTCTTAACATGTAGCATCTAAAGAGAACCAAAAGGAGAATTTTCTTTCGACAAAATTTTTCAGAAAATCACGTTTTAAGGAAATCCCGCATCGTGCGAAATTATCTTGTTTTTCCTAAACAACACGTTGTAAGTCGAAAAGCTTTCATGTTGCGTGTATGTCTACGTGTGTAGCCTCAAAAGAGAAGGCACAGGACAGTTTTCTCTCGAAAGGATATGTAAGAATACCACTTCATAAGGAAATACAGTTTTGCAGAGTAAAGACATATACGTACGCATTGGAAACTCTTTACGAGAAGAAATAACGCATAGTACAAAATTAGCTTGTATCTCCAAAACTACACGTTGTATCTCGAAAAGAATTGTTGTGGCGTGTACGTCTTAACATGTAGCATCTAAAGAGAACCAAAAGGAGAATTTTCTTTCGTCAAAATTTTTCAGAAAATCACGTTTTAAGGAAATCCCGCATCGTGCGAAATTATCTTGTTTTTCCTAAACAACACGTTGTAAGTCGAAAAGCTTTCATGTTGCGTGTATGTCTAAGTGTGTAGCCTCAAAAGAGAAGGCACAGGACAGTTTTCTCTCGAAAGGATATGTAAGAATACCACTTCATAAGGAAATACAGTTTTGCAGAGTAAAGACATATACGTACGCATTGGAAACTCTTTACGAGAAGAAATAACGCATAGTACAAAATTAGCTTGTATCTCCAAAACTACACGTTGTATCTCGAAAAGAATTGTTGTGGCGTGTACGTCTTAACATGTAGCATCTAAAGAGAACCAAAAGGAGAATTTTCTTTCGACAAAATTTTTCAGAAAATCACGTTTTAAGGAAATCCCGCATCGTGCGAAATTATCTTGTTTTTCCTAAACAACACGTTGTAAGTCGAAAAGCTTTCATGTTGCGTGTATGTCTACGTGTGTAGCCTCAAAAGAGAAGGCACAGGACAGTTTTCTCTGGAAAGGATATGTAAGAATACCACTTCATAAGGAAATACAGTTTTGCAGAGTAAAGACATATACGTACGCATTGGAAACTCTTTACGAGAAGAAATAACGCATAGTACAAAATTAGCTTGTATCTCCAAAACTACACGTTGTATCTCGAAAAGAATTGTTGTGGCGTGTACGTCTTAACATGTAGCATCTAAAGAGAACCAAAAGGAGAATTTTCTTTCGTCAAAATTTTTCAGAAAATCACGTTTTAAGGAAATCCCGCATCGTGCGAAATTATCTTGTTTTTCCTAAACAACACGTTGTAAGTCGAAAAGCTTTCATGTTGCGTGTTTGTCTAAGTGTGTAGCCTCAAAAGAGAAGGCACAGGACAGTTTTCTCTCGAAAGGATATGTAAGAATACCACTTCATAAGGAAATACAGTTTTGCAGAGTAAAGACATATACGTACGCATTGGAAACTCTTTACGAGAAGAAATAACGCATAGTACAAAATTAGCTTGTATCTCCAAAACTACACGTTGTATCTCGAAAAGAATTGTTGTGGCGTGTACGTCTTAACATGTAGCATCTAAAGAGAACCAAAAGGAGAATTTTCTTTCGTCAAAATTTTTCAGAAAATCACGTTTTAAGGAAATCCCGCATCGTGCGAAATTATCTTGTTTTTCCTAAACAACACGTTGTAAGTCGAAAAGCTTTCATGTTGCGTGTATGTCTAAGTGTGTAGCCTCAAAAGGGAAGGCACAGGACAGTTTTCTCTCGAAAGGATATGTAAGAATACCACTTCATAAGGAAATACAGTTTTGCAGAGTAAAGACATATACGTACGCATTGGAAACTCTTTACGAGAAGAAATAACGCATAGTACAAAATTAGCTTGTATCTCCAAAACTACACGTTGTATCTCGAAAAGAATTGTTGTGGCGTGTACGTCTTAACATGTAGCATCTAAAGGGAACCAAAAGGAGAATTTTCTTTCGTCAAAATTTTTCAGAAAATCACGTTTTAAGGAAATCCCGCATCGTGCGAAATTATCTTGTTTTTCCTAAACAACACGTTGTAAGTCGAAAAGCTTTCATGTTGCGTGTATGTCTAAGTGTGTAGCCTCAAAAGAGAAGGCACAGGACAGTTTTCTCTCGAAAGGATATGTAAGAATACCACTTCATAAGGATATACAGTTTTGCAGAGTAAAGACATATACGTACGCATTGGAATCTCTTTACGAGAAGAAATAACGCATAGTACAAAATTAGCTTGTATCTCCAAAACTACACGTTGTATCTCGAAAAGAATTGTTGTGGCGTGTACGTCTTAACATGTAGCATCTAAAGAGAACCAAAAGGAGAATTTTCTTTCGTCAAAATTTTTCAGAAAATCACGTTTTAAGGAAATCCCGCATCGTGCGAAATTATCTTGTTTTTCCTAAACAACACGTTGTAAGTCGAAAAGCTTTCATGTTGCGTGTATGTCTAAGTGTGTAGCCTCAAAAGAGAAGGCACAGGACAGTTTTCTCTCGAAAGGATATGTAAGAATACCACTTCATAAGGAAATACAGTTTTGCAGAGTAAAGACATATACGTACGCATTGGAAACTCTTTACGAGAAGAAATAACGCATAGTACAAAATTAGCTTGTATCTCCAAAACTACACGTTGTATCTCGAAAAGAATTGTTGTGGCGTGTACGTCTTAACATGTAGCATCTAAAGAGAACCAAAAGGAGAATTTTCTTTCGTCAAAATTTTTCAGAAAATCACGTTTTAAGGAAATCCCGCATCGTGCGAAATTACCTTGTTTTTCCTAAACAACACGTTGTAAGTCGAAAAGCTTTCATGTTGCGTGTATGTCTACGTGTGTAGCCTCAAAAGAGAAGGCACAGGACAGTTTTCTCTCGAAAGGATATGTAAGAATACCACTTCATAAGGAAATACAGTTTTGCAGAGTAAAGACATATACGTACGCATTGGAAACTCTTTACGAGAAGAAATAACGCATAGTACAAAATTAGCTTGTATCTCCAAAACTACACGTTGTATCTCGAAAAGAATTGTTGTGGCGTGTACGTCTTAACATGTAGCATCTAAAGAGAACCAAAAGGAGAATTTTCTTTCGTCAAAATTTTTCAGAAAATCACGTTTTAAGGAAATCCCGCATCGTGCGAAATTATCTTGTTTTTCCTAAACAACACGTTGTAAGTCGAAAAGCTTTCATGTTGCGTGTATGTCTACGTGTGTAGCCTCAAAAGAGAAGGCACAGGACAGTTTTCTCTCGAAAGGATATGTAAGAATACCACTTCATAAGGAAATACAGTTTTGCAGAGTAAAGACATATACGTACGCATTGGAAACTCTTTACGAGAAGAAATAACGCATAGTACAAAATTAGCTTGTATCTCCAAAACTACACGTTGTATCTCGAAAAGAATTGTTGTGGCGTGTACGTCTTAACATGTAGCATCTAAAGAGAACCAAAAGGAGAATTTTCTTTCGTCAAAATTTTTCAGAAAATCACGTTTTAAGGAAATCCCGCATCGTGCGAAATTATCTTGTTTTTCCTAAACAACACGTTGTAAGTCGAAAAGCTTTCATGTTGCGTGTATGTCTACGTGTGTAGCCTCAAAAGAGAAGGCACAGGACAGTTTTCTCTCGAAAGGATATGTAAGAATACCACTTCATAAGGAAATACAGTTTTGCAGAGTAAAGACATATACGTACGCATTGGAAACTCTTTACGAGAAGAAATAACGCATAGTACAAAATTAGCTTGTATCTCCAAAACTACACGTTGTATCTCGAAAAGAATTGTTGTGGCGTGTACGTCTTAACATGTAGCATCTAAAGGGAACCAAAAGGAGAATTTTCTTTCGTCAAAATTTTTCAGAAAATCACGTTTTAAGGAAATCCCGCATCGTGCGAAATTATCTTGTTTTTCCTAAACAACACGTTGTAAGTTGAAAAGCTTTCATGTTGCGTGTATGTCTAAGTGTGTAGCCTCAAACGAGAAGGCACAGGACAGTTTTCTCTCGAAAGGATATGTAAGAATACCACTTCATAAGGAAATACAGTTTTGCAGAGTAAAGACATATACGTACGCATTGGAAACTCTTTACGAGAATAAATAACGCATAGTACAAAATTAGCTTGTATCTCCAAAACTAGACGTTGTATCTCGAAAAGAATTGTTGTGGCGTGTACGTCTTAACATGTAGCATCTAAAGGGAACCAAAAGGAGAATTTTCTTTCGTCAAAATTTTTCAGAAAATCACGTTTTAAGGAAATCCCGCATCGTGCGAAATTATCTTGTTTTTCCTAAACAACACGTTGTAAGTCGAAAAGCTTTCATGTTGCGTGTATGTCTAAGTGTGTAGCCTCAAAAGAGAAGGCACAGGACAGTTTTCTCTCGAAAGGATATGTAAGAATACCACTTCATAAGGAAATACAGTTTTGCAGAGTAAAGACATATACGTACGCATTGGAAACTCTTTACGAGAAGAAATAACGCACAGTACAAAATTAGCTTGTATCTCCAAAACTACACGTTGTATCTCGAAAAGAATTGTTGTGTCGTGTACGTCTTAACATGTAGCATCTAAAGAGAACCAAAAGGAGAATTTTCTTTGGTCAAAATTTTTCAGAAAATCACGTTTTAAGGAAATCCCGCATCGTGCGAAATTATCTTGTTTTTCCTAAACAACACGTTGTAAGTCGAAAAGCTTTCATGTTGCGTGTATGTCTAAGTGTGTAGCCTCAAAAGAGAAGGCACAGGACAGTTTTCTCTCGAAAGGATATGTAAGAATACCACTTCATGAGGAAATACAGTTTTGCAGAGTAAAGACATATACGTACGCATTGGAAACTCTTTACGAGAAGAAATAACGCATAGTACAAAATTAGCTTGTATCTCCAAAACTACACGTTGTATCTCGAAAAGAATTGTTGTGGCGTGTACGTCTTAACATGTAGCATCTAAAGAGAACCAAAAGGAGAATTTTCTTTCGTCAAAATTTTTCAGAAAATCACGTTTTAAGGAAATCCCGCATCGTGCGAAATTATCTTGTTTTTCCTAAACAACACGTTGTAAGTCGAAAAGCTTTCATGTTGCGTGTATGTCTACGTGTGTAGCCTCAAAAGAGAAGGCACAGGACAGTTTTCTCTCGAAAGGATATGTAAGAATACCACTTCATAAGGAAATACAGTTTTGCAGAGTAAAGACATATACGTACGCATTGGAAACTCTTTACGAGAAGAAATAACGCATAGTACAAAATTAGCTTGTATCTCCAAAACTACACGTTGTATCTCGAAAAGAATTGTTGTGGCGTGTACGTTTTAACATGTAGCATCTAAAGAGAACCAAAAGGAGAATTTTCTTTCGTCAAAATTTTTCAGAAAATCACGTTTTAAGGAAATCCCGCATCATGCGAAATTATCTTGTTTTTCCTAAACAACACGTTGTAAGTCGAAAAGCTTTCATGTTGCGTGTATGTCTAAGTGTGTAGCCTCAAAAGAGAAGGCACAGGACAGTTTTCTCTCGAAAGGATATGTAAGAATACCACTTCATAAGGAAATACAGTTTTGCAGAGTAAAGTCATATACGTACGCATTGGAAACTCTTTACGAGAAGAAATAACGCATAGTACAAAATTAGCTTGTATCTCCAAAACTACACGTTGTATCTCGAAAAGAATTGTTGTGGCGTGTACGTCTTAACATGTAGCATCTAAAGAGAACCAAAAGGAGAATTTTCTTTCGTCAAAATTTTCAGAAAATCACGTTTTAAGGAAATCCCGCATCGTGCGAAATTATCTTGTTTTTCCTAAACAACACGTTGTAAGTCGAAAAGCTTTCATGTTGCGTGTATGTCTACGTGTGTAGCCTCAAAAGAGAAGGCACAGGACAGTTTTCTCTCGAAAGGATATGTAAGAATACCACTTCATAAGGAAATACAGTTTTGCAGAGTAAAGACATATACGTACGCATTGGAAACTCTTTACGAGAAGAAATAACGCATAGTACAAAATTAGCTTGTATCTCCAAAACTACACTTTGTATCGCGAAAAGAATTGTTGTGGCGTGTATGTCTTAACATGTAGCATCTAAAGGGAACCAAAAGGAGAATTTTCTTTCGTCAAAATTTTTCAGAAAATCACGTTTTAAGGAAATGCCGCATCGTGCGAAATTATCTTGTTTTTCCTAAACAACACGTTGTAAGTCGAAAAGCTTTCATGTTGCGTGTATGTCTACGTGTGTAGCCTCAAAAGAGAAGGCACAGGACAGTTTTCTCTCGAAAGGATATGTAAGAATACCACTTCATAAGGAAATACAGTTTTGCAGAGTAAAGACATATACGTACGCATTGGAAACTCTTTACGAGAAGAAATAACGCATAGTACAAAATTAGCTTGTATCTCCAAAACTACACTTTGTATCGCGAAAAGAATTGTTGTGGCGTGTATGTCTTAACATGTAGCATCTAAAGGGAACCAAAAGGAGAATTTTCTTTCGTCAAAATTTTTCAGAAAATCACGTTTTAAGGAAATGCCGCATCGTGCGAAATTATCTTGTTTTTCCTAAACAACACGTTGTAAGTCGAAAAGCTTTCATGTTGCGTGTATGTCTACGTGTGTAGCCTCAAAAGAGAAGGCACAGGACAGTTTTCTCTCGAAAGGATATGTAAGAATACCACTTCATAAGGAAATACAGTTTTGCAGAGTAAAGACATATACGTACGCATTGGAAACTCTTTACGAGAAGAAATAACGCATAGTACAAAATTAGCTTGTATCTCCAAAACTACACGTTGTATCTCGAAAAGAATTGTTGTGGCGTGTACGTCTTAACATGTAGCATCTAAAGAGAACCAAAAGGAGAATTTTCTTTCGTCAAAATTTTTCAGAAAATCACGTTTTAAGGAAATCCCGCATCGTGCGAAATTATCTTGTTTTTCCTAAACAACACGTTGTAAGTCGAAAAGCTTTCATGTTGCGTGTATGTCTACGTGTGTAGCCTCAAAAGAGAAGGCACAGGACAGTTTTCTCTCGAAAGGATATGTAAGAATACCACTTCATAAGGAAATACAGTTTTGCAGAGTAAAGACATATACGTACGCATTGGAAACTCTTTACGAGAAGAAATAACGCATAGTACAAAATTAGCTTGTATCTCCAAAACTACACGTTGTATCTCGAAAAGAATTGTTGTGGCGTGTACGTCTTAACATGTAGCATCTAAAGAGAACCAAAAGGAGAATTTTCTTTCGTCAAAATTTTTCAGAAAATCACGTTTTAAGGAAATCCCGCATCGTGCGAAATTATCTTGTTTTTCCTAAACAACACGTTGTAAGTCGAAAAGCTTTCATGTTGCGTGTATGTCTACGTGTGTAGCCTCAAAAGAGAAGGCACAGGACAGTTTTCTCTCGAAAGGATATGTAAGAATACCACTTCATAAGGAAATACAGTTTTGCAGAGTAAAGTCATATACGTACGCATTGGAAACTCTTTACGAGAAGAAATAACGCATAGTACAAAATTAGCTTGTATCTCCAAAACTACACGTTGTATCTCGAAAAGAATTGTTGTGGCGTGTACGTCTTAACATGTAGCATCTAAAGAGAACCAAAAGGAGAATTTTCTTTCGTCAAAATTTTTCAGAAAATTACGTTTTAAGGAAATCCCGCATCGTGCGAAATTATCTTGTTTTTCCTAAACAACACGTTGTAAGTCGAAAAGCTTTCATGTTGCGTGTATGTCTACGTGTGTAGCCTCAAAAGAGAAGGCACAGGACAGTTTTCTCTCGAAAGGATATGTAAGAATACCACTTCATAAGGAAATACAGTTTTGCAGAGTAAAGACATATACGTACGCATTGGAAACTCTTTACGAGAAGAAATAACGCATAGTACAAAATTAGCTTGTATCTCCAAAACTACACGTTGTATCTCGAAAAGAATTGTTGTGGCGTGTACGTTTTAACATGTAGCATCTAAAGAGAACCAAAAGGAGAATTTTCTTTCGTCAAAATTTTTCAGAAAATCACGTTTTAAGGAAATCCCGCATCATGCGAAATTATCTTGTTTTTCCTAAACAACACGTTGTAAGTCGAAAAGCTTTCATGTTGCGTGTATGTCTAAGTGTGTAGCCTCAAAAGAGAAGGCACAGGACAGTTTTCTCTCGAAAGGATATGTAAGAATACCACTTCATAAGGAAATACAGTTTTGCAGAGTAAAGTCATATACGTACGCATTGGAAACTCTTTACGAGAAGAAATAACGCATAGTACAAAATTAGCTTGTATCTCCAAAACTACACGTTGTATCTCGAAAAGAATTGTTGTGGCGTGTACGTCTTAACATGTAGCATCTAAAGAGAACCAAAAGGAGAATTTTCTTTCGTCAAAATTTTCAGAAAATCACGTTTTAAGGAAATGCCGCATCGTGCGAAATTATCTTGTTTTTCCTAAACAACACGTTGTAAGTCGAAAAGCTTTCATGTTGCGTGTATGTCCAAGTGTGTAGCCTCAAAAGAGAAGGCACAGGACAGTTTTCTCTCGAAAGGATATGTAAGAATACCACTTCATAAGGAAATACAGTTTTGCAGAGTAAAGACATATACGTACGCATTGGAAACTCTTTACGAGAAGAAATAACGCATAGTACAAAATTAGCTTGTATCTCCAAAACTACACGTTGTATCTCGAAAAGAATTGTTGTGGCGTGTACGTCTTAACATGTAGCATCTAAAGAGAACCAAAAGGAGAATTTTCTTTCGTCAAAATTTTTCAGAAAATCACGTTTTAAGGAAATCCCGCATCGTGCGAAATTATCTTGTTTTTCGTAAACAACACGTTGTAAGTCGAAAAGCTTTCATGTTGCCTGTATGTCTACGTGTGTAGCCTCAAAAGAGAAGGCACAGGACAGTTTTCTCTCGAAACGATATGTAAGAATACCACTTCATAAGGAAATACAGTTTTGCAGAGTAAAGACATATACGTACGCATTGGAAACTCTTTACGAGAAGAAATAACGCATAGTACAAAATTAGCTTGTATCTCCAAAACTACACGTTGTATCTCGAAAAGAATTGTTGTGGCGTGTACGTCTTAACATGTAGCATCTAAAGAGAACCAAAAGAAGAATTTTCTTTCGTCAAAATTTTTCAGAAAATCACGTTTTAAAAAAATCCCGCATCGTGCGAAATTATCTTGTTTTTACTAAACAACACGTTGTAAGTCGAAAAGCTTTCATGTTGCGTGTATGTCTAAGTGTGTAGCCTCAAAAGAGAAGGCACAGGACAGTTTTCTCTCGAAAGGATATGTAAGAATACCACTTCATAAGGAAATACAGTTTTGCAGAGTAAAGACATATACGTACGCATTGGAAACTCTTTACGAGAAGAAATAACGCATAGTACAAAATTAGCTTGTATCTCCAAAACTACACGTTGTATCTCGAAAAGAATTGTTGTGGCGTGTACGTCTTAACATGTAGCATCTAAAGAGAACCAAAAGGAGAATTTTCTTTCGTCAAAATTTTTCAGAAAATTACGTTTTAAGGAAATCCCGCATCGTGCGAAATTATCTTGTTTTTCCTAAACAACACGTTGTAAGTCGAAAAGCTTTCATGTTGCGTGTATGTCTACGTGTGTAGCCTCAAAAGAGAAGGCACAGGACAGTTTTCTCTCGAAAGGATATGTAAGAATACCACTTCATAAGGAAATACAGTTTTGCAGAGTAAAGACATATACGTACGCATTGGAAACTCTTTACGAGAAGAAATAACGCATAGTACAAAATTAGCTTGTATCTCCAAAACTACACGTTGTATCTCGAAAAGAATTGTTGTGGCGTGTATGTCTTAACATGTAGCATCTAAAGGGAACCAAAAGGAGAATTTTCTTTCGTCAAAATTTTTCAGAAAATCACGTTTTAAGGAAATGCCGCATCGTGCGAAATTATCTTGTTTTTCCTAAACAACACGTTGTAAGTCGAAAAGCTTTCATGTTGCGTGTATGTCTAAGTGTGTAGCCTCAAAAGAGAAGGCACAGGACAGTTTTCTCTCGAAAGGATATGTAAGAATACCACTTCATGAGGAAATACAGTTTTGCAGAGTAAAGACATATACGTACGCATTGGAAACTCTTTACGAGAAGAAATAACGCATAGTACAAAATTAGCTTGTATCTCCAAAACTACACGTTGTATCTCGAAAAGAATTGTTGTGGCGTGTACGTCTTAACATGTAGCATCTGAAGAGAACCAAAAGGAGAATTTTCTTTCGTCAAAATTTTTCAGAAAATCACGTTTTAAAAAAATCCCGCATCGTGCGAAATTATCTTGTTTTTACTAAACAACACGTTGTAAGTCGAAAAGCTTTCATGTTGCGTGTATGTCTAAGTGTGTAGCCTCAAAAGAGAAGGCACAGGACAGTTTTCTCTCGAAAGGATATGTAAGAATACCACTTCATAAGGAAATACAGTTTTGCAGAGTAAAGACATATACGTACGCATTGGAAACTCTTTACGAGAAGAAATAACGCATAGTACAAAAATAGCTTGTATCTCCAAAACTACACGTTGTATCTCGAAAAGAATTGTTGTGGCGTGTACGTCTTAACATGTAGCATCTAAAGAGAACCAAAAGGAGAATTTTCTTTCGTCAAAATTTTTCAGAAAATCACGTTTTAAGGAAATCCCGCATCGTGCGAAATTATCTTGTTTTTCCTAAACAACACGTTGTAAGTCGAAAAGCTTTCATGTTGCGTGTATGTCTAAGTGTGTAGCCTCAAAAGAGAAGGCACAGGACAGTTTTCTCTCGAAAGGATATGTAAGAATACCACTTCATAAGGAAATACAGTTTTGCAGAGTAAAGACATATACGTACGCATTGGAAACTCTTTACGAGAAGAAATAACGCATAGTACAAAATTAGCTTGTATCTCCAAAACTACACGTTGTATCTCGAAAAGAATTGTTGTGGCGTGTACGTCTTAACATGTAGCATCTAAAGAGAACCAAAAGGAGAATTTTCTTTCGTCAAAATTTTCCAGAAAATTACGTTTTAAGGAAATCCCGCATCGTGCGAAATTATCTTGTTTTTCCTAAACAACACGTTGTAAGTCGAAAAGCTTTCATGTTGCGTGTATGTCTACGTGTGTAGCCTCAAAAGAGAAGGCACAGGACAGTTTTCTCTCGAAAGGATATGTAAGAATACCACTTCATAAGGAAATACAGTTTTGCAGAGTAAAGACATATACGTACGCATTGAAAACTCTTTACGAGAAGAAATAACGCATAGTACAAAATTAGCTTGTATCTCCAAAACTACACGTTGTATCTCGAAAAGAATTGTTGTGGCGTGTACGTTTTAACATGTAGCATCTAAAGAGAACCAAAAGGAGAATTTTCTTTCGTCAAAATTTTTCAGAAAATCACGTTTTAAGGAAATCCCGCATCCTGCGAAATTATCTTGTTTTTCCTAAACAACACGTTGTAAGTCGAAAAGCTTTCATGTGGCGTGTATGTCTAAGTGTGTAGCCTCAAAAGAGAAGGCACAGGACAGTTTTCTCTCGAAAGGATATGTAAGAATACCACTTCATAAGGAAATACAGTTTTGCAGAGTAAAGACATATACGTACGCATTGGAAACTCTTTACGAGAAGAAATAACGCATAGTACAAAATTAGCTTGTATCTCCAAAACTACACGTTGTATCTCGAAAAGAATTGTTGTGGCGTGTACGTCTTAACATGTAGCATCTAAAGAGAACCAAAAGGAGAATTTTCTTTCGTCAAAATTTTCAGAAAATCACGTTTTAAGGAAATCCCGCATCGTGCGAAATTATCTTGTTTTTCCTAAACAACACGTTGTAAGTCGAAAAGCTTTCATGTTGCGTGTATGTCTACGTGTGTAGCCTCAAAAGAGAAGGCACAGGACAGTTTTCTCTCGAAAGGATATGTAAGAATACCACTTCATAAGGAAATACAGTTTTGCAGAGTAAAGACATATACGTACGCATTGGAAACTCTTTACGAGAAGAAATAACGCATAGTACAAAATTAGCTTGTATCTCCAAAACTACACTTTGTATCGCGAAAAGAATTGTTGTGGCGTGTATGTCTTAACATGTAGCATCTAAAGGGAACCAAAAGGAGAATTTTCTTTCGTCAAAATTTTTCAGAAAATCACGTTTTAAGGAAATCCCGCATCGTGCGAAATTATCTTGTTTTTCCTAAACAACACGTTGTAAGTCGAAAAGCTTTCATGTTGCGTGTATGTCTAAGTGTGTAGCCTCAAAAGAGAAGGCACAGGACAGTTTTCTCTCGAAAGGATATGTAAGAATACCACTTCATGAGGAAATACAGTTTTGCAGAGTAAAGACATATACGTACGCATTGGAAACTCTTTACGAGAAGAAATAACGCATAGTACAAAATTAGCTTGTATCTCCAAAACTACACGTTGTATCTCGAAAAGAATTGTTGTGGCGTGTACGTCTTAACATGTAGCATCTGAAGAGAACCAAAAGGAGAATTTTCTTTCGTCAAAATTTTTCAGAAAATCACGTTTTAAAAAAATCCCGCATCGTGCGAAATTATCTTGTTTTTACTAAACAACACGTTGTAAGTCGAAAAGCTTTCATGTTGCGTGTATGTCTAAGTGTGTAGCCTCAAAAGAGAAGGCACAGGACAGTTTTCTCTCGAAAGGATATGTAAGAATACCACTTCATAAGGAAATACAGTTTTGCAGAGTAAAGACATATACGTACGCATTGGAAACTCTTTACGAGAAGAAATAACGCATAGTACAAAATTAGCTTGTATCTCCAAAACTACACGTTGTATCTCGAAAAGAATTGTTGTGGCGTGTACGTCTTAACATGTAGCATCTAAAGAGAACCAAAAGGAGAATTTTCTTTCGTCAAAATTTTTCAGAAAATCACGTTTTAAGGAAATCCCGCATCGTGCGAAATTATCTTGTTTTTCCTAAACAACACGTTGTAAGTCGAAAAGCTTTCATGTTGCGTGTATGTCTACGTGTGTAGCCTCAAAAGAGAAGGCACAGGACAGTTTTCTCTCGAAAGGATATGTAAGAATACCAGTTCATAAGGAAATACAGTTTTGCAGAGTAAAGACATATACGTACGCATTGGAAACTCTTTACGAGAAGAAATAACGCATAGTACAAAATTAGCTTGTATCTCCAAAACTACACTTTGTATCGCAAAAAGAATTGTTGTGGCGTGTACGTCTTAACATGTAGCATCTAAAGGGAACCAAAAGGAGAATTTTCTTTCGTCAAAATTTTTCAGAAAATCACGTTTTAAGGAAATCCCGCATCGTGCGAAATTATCTTGTTTTTCCTAAACAACACGTTGTAAGTCGAAAAGCTTTCATGTTGCGTGTATGTCTAAGTGTGTAGCCTCAAACGAGAAGGCACAGGACAGTTTTCTCTCGAAAGGATATGTAAGAATACCACTTCATAAGGAAATACAGTTTTGCAGAGTAAAGACATATACGTACGCATTGGAAACTCTTTACGAGAAGAAATAACGCATAGTACAAAATTAGCTTGTATCTCCAAAACTACACGTTGTATCTCGAAAAGAATTGTTGTGGCGTGTACGTCTTAACATGTAGCATCTAAAGGGAACCAAAAGGAGAATTTTCTTTCGTCAAAATTTTTCAGAAAATCACGTTTTAAGGAAATGCCGCATCGTGCGAAATTATCTTGTTTTTCCTAAACAACACGTTGTAAGTCGAAAAGCTTTCATGTTGCGTGTATGTCTAAGTGTGTAGCCTCAAAAGAGAAGGCACAGGACAGTTTTCTCTCGAAAGGATATGTAAGAATACCACTTCATGAGGAAATACAGTTTTGCAGAGTAAAGACATATACGTACGCATTGGAAACTCTTTACGAGAAGAAATAACGCATAGTACAAAATTAGCTTGTATCTCCAAAACTACACGTTGTATCTCGAAAAGAATTGTTGTGGCGTGTACGTCTTAACATGTAGCATCTAAAGAGAACCAAAAGGAGAATTTTCTTTCGTCAAAATTTTTCAGAAAATCACGTTTTAAAAAAATCCCGCATCGTGCGAAATTATCTTGTTTTTACTAAACAACACGTTGTAAGTCGAAAAGCATTCATGTTGCGTGTATGTGTAAGTGTGTAGCCTCAAAAGAGAAGGCACAGGACAGTTTTCTCTCGAAAGGATATGTAAGAATACCACTTCATAAGGAAATACAGTTTTGCAGAGTAAAGACATATACGTACGCATTGGAAACTCTTTACGAGAAGAAATAACGCATAGTACAAAATTAGCTTGTATCTCCAAAACTACACGTTGTATCTCGAAAAGAATTGTTGTGGCGTGTACGTCTTAACATTATGCATCTAAAGAGAACCAAAAGGAGAATTTTCTTTCGTCAAAATTTTTCAGAAAATCACGTTTTAAGGAAATCCCGCATCGTGCGAAATTATCTTGTTTTTCCTAAACAACACGTTGTAAGTCGAAAAGCTTTCATGTTGCGTGTATGTCTACGTGTGTAGCCTCAAAAGAGAAGGCACAGGACAGTTTTCTCTCGAAAGGATATGTAAGAATACCACTTCATAAGGAAATACAGTTTTGCAGAGTAAAGACATATACGTACGCATTGGAAACTCTTTACGAGAAGAAATAACGCATAGTACAAAATTAGCTTGTATCTCCAAAACTACACGTTGTATCTCGAAAAGAATTGTTGTGGCGTGTACGTCTTAACATGTAGCATCTAAAGGGAACCAAAAGGAGAATTTTCTTTCGTCAAAATTTTTCAGAAAATCACGTTTTAAGGAAATCCCGCATCGTGCGAAATTATCTTGTTTTTCCTAAACAACACGTTGTAAGTCGAAAAGCTTTCATGTTGCGTGTATGTCTAAGTGTGTAGCCTCAAAAGAGAAGGCACAGGACAGTTTTCTCTCGAAAGGATATGTAAGAATACCACTTCATAAGGAAATACAGTTTTGCAGAGTAAAGACATATACGTACGCATTGGAAACTCTTTACGAGAAGAAATAACGCATAGTACAAAATTAGCTTGTATCTCCAAAACTACACGTTGTATCTCGAAAAGAATTGTTGTGGCGTGTACGTCTTAACATGTAGCATCTAAAGAGAACCAAAAGGAGAATTTTCTTTCGTCAAAATTTTTCAGAAAATCACGTTTTAAGGAAATCCCGCATCGTGCGAAATTACCTTGTTTTTCCTAAACAACACGTTGTAAGTCGAAAAGCTTTCATGTTGCGTGTATGTCTACGTGTGTAGCCTCAAAAGAGAAGGCACAGGACAGTTTTCTCTCGAAAGGATATGTAAGAATACCACTTCATAAGGAAATACAGTTTTGCAGAGTAAAGACATATACGTACGCATTGGAAACTCTTTACGAGAAGAAATAACGCATAGTACAAAATTAGCTTGTATCTCCAAAACTACACGTTGTATCTCGAAAAGAATTGTTGTGGCGTGTACGTCTTAACATGTAGCATCTAAAGAGAACCAAAAGGAGAATTTTCTTTCGTCAAAATTTTTCAGAAAATCACGTTTTAAGGAAATCCCGCATCGTGCGAAATTATCTTGTTTTTCCTAAACAACACGTTGTAAGTCGAAAAGCTTTCATGTTGCGTGTATGTCTACGTGTGTAGCCTCAAAAGAGAAGGCACAGGAGAGTTTTCTCTCGAAAGGATATGTAAGAATACCACTTCATAAGGAAATACAGTTTTGCAGAGTAAAGACATATACGTACGCATTGGAAACTCTTTACGAGAATAAATAACGCATAGTACAAAATTAGCTTGTATCTCCAAAACTAGACGTTGTATCTCGAAAAGAATTGTTGTGGCGTGTACGTCTTAACATGTAGCATCTAAAGGGAACCAAAAGGAGAATTTTCTTTCGTCAAAATTTTTCAGAAAATCACGTTTTAAGGAAATCCCGCATCGTGCGAAATTATCTTGTTTTTCCTAAACAACACGTTGTAAGTCGAAAAGCTTTCATGTTGCGTGTATGTCTAAGTGTGTAGCCTCAAAAGAGAAGGCACAGGACAGTTTTCTCTCGAAAGGATATGTAAGAATACCACTTCATAAGGAAATACAGTTTTGCAGAGTAAAGACATATACGTACGCATTAGAAACTCTTTACAAGAAGAAATAACGCATAGTACAATATTAGCTTGTATCTCCAAAACTACACGTTGTATCTCGAAAAGAATTGTTGTGGCGTGTATGTCTTAACATGTAGCATCTAAAGAGAACCAAAAGGAGAATTTTCTTTCGTCAAAATTTTTCAGAAAATCACGTTTTAAGGAAATCCCGCATCGTGCGAAATTATTTTGTTTTTCCTAAACAACACGTTGTAAGTCGAAAAGCTTTCATGTTGCGTGTATGTCTACGTGTGTAGCCTCAAAAGAGAAGGCACAGGACAGTTTTCTCTCGAAAGGATATGTAAGAATAGCACTTCATAAGGAAATACAGTTTTGCAGAGTAAAGACATATACGTACGCATTGGAAACTCTTTACGAGAAGAAATAACGCACAGTACAAAATTAGCTTGTATCTCCAAAACTACACGTTGTATCTCGAAAAGAATTGTTGTGGCGTGTACGTCTTAACATGTAGCATCTAAAGAGAACCAAAAGGAGAATTTTCTTTGGTCAAAATTTTTCAGAAAATCACGTTTTAAGGAAATCCCGCATCGTGCGAAATTATCTTGTTTTTCCTAAACAACACGTTGTAAGTCGAAAAGCTTTCATGTTGCGTGTATGTCTAAGTGTGTAGCCTCAAAAGAGAAGGCACAGGACAGTTTTCTCTCGAAAGGATATGTAAGAATACCACTTCATAAGGAAATACAGTTTTGCAGAGTAAAGACATATACGTACGCATTGGAAACTCTTTACGAGAAGAAATAACGCATAGTACAAAATTAGCTTGTATCTCCAAAACTAGACGTTGTATCTCGAAAAGAATTGTTGTGGCGTGTACGTCTTAACATGTAGCATCTAAAGAGAACCAAAAGGAGAATTTTCTTTCGTCAAAATTTTTCAGAAAATCACGTTTTAAGGAAATCCCGCATCGTGCGAAATTATCTTGTTTTTCCTAAACAACACGTTGTAAGTCGAAAAGCTTTCATGTTGCGTGTATGTCTACGTGTGTAGCCTCAAAAGAGAAGGCACAGGACAGTTTTCTCTCGAAAGGATATGTAAGAATACCACTTCATAAGGAAATACAGTTTTGCAGAGTAAAGTCATATACGTACGCATTGGAAACTCTTTACGAGAAGAAATAACGCATAGTACAAAATTAGCTTGTATCTCCAAAACTACACGTTGTATCTCGAAAAGAATTGTTGTGGCGTGTACGTCTTAACATGTAGCATCTAAAGAGAACCAAAAGGAGAATTTTCTTTCGTCAAAATTTTTCAGAAAATCACGTTTTAAGGAAATCCCGCATCGTGCGAAATTATCTTGTTTTTCCTAAACAACACGTTGTAAGTCGAAAAGCTTTCATGTTGCGTGTATGTCTACGTGTGTAGCCTCAAAAGAGAAGGCACAGGACAGTTTTCTCTCGAAAGGATATGTAAGAATACCACTTCATAAGGAAATACAGTTTTGCAGAGTAAAGACATATACGTACGCATTGGAAACTCTTTACGAGAAGAAATAACGCATAGTACAAAATTAGCTTGTATCTCCAAAACTACACGTTGTATCTCGAAAAGAATTGTTGTGGCGTGTACGTCTTAACATGTAGCATCTAAAGAGAACCAAAAGGAGAATTTTCTTTCGTCAAAATTTTTCAGAAAATCACGTTTTAAGGAAATCCCGCATCGTGCGAAATTATCTTGTTTTTCCTAAACAACACGTTGTAAGTCGAAAAGCTTTCATGTTGCGTGTATGTCTACGTGTGTAGCCTCAAAAGAGAAGGCACAGGAGAGTTTTCTCTCGAAAGGATATGTAAGAATACCACTTCATAAGGAAATACAGTTTTGCAGAGTAAAGACATATACGTACGCATTGGAAACTCTTTACGAGAATAAATAACGCATAGTACAAAATTAGCTTGTATCTCCAAAACTAGACGTTGTATCTCGAAAAGAATTGTTGTGGCGTGTACGTCTTAACATGTAGCATCTAAAGGGAACCAAAAGGAGAATTTTCTTTCGTCAAAATTTTTCAGAAAATCACGTTTTAAGGAAATCCCGCATCGTGCGAAATTATCTTGTTTTTCCTAAACAACACGTTGTAAGTCGAAAAGCTTTCATGTTGCGTGTATGTCTAAGTGTGTAGCCTCAAAAGAGAAGGCACAGGACAGTTTTCTCTCGAAAGGATATGTAAGAATACCACTTCATAAGGAAATACAGTTTTGCAGAGTAAAGACATATACGTACGCATTAGAAACTCTTTACAAGAAGAAATAACGCATAGTACAATATTAGCTTGTATCTCCAAAACTACACGTTGTATCTCGAAAAGAATTGTTGTGGCGTGTATGTCTTAACATGTAGCATCTAAAGAGAACCAAAAGGAGAATTTTCTTTCGTCAAAATTTTTCAGAAAATCACGTTTTAAGGAAATCCCGCATCGTGCGAAATTATTTTGTTTTTCCTAAACAACACGTTGTAAGTCGAAAAGCTTTCATGTTGCGTGTATGTCTACGTGTGTAGCCTCAAAAGAGAAGGCACAGGACAGTTTTCTCTCGAAAGGATATGTAAGAATAGCACTTCATAAGGAAATACAGTTTTGCAGAGTAAAGACATATACGTACGCATTGGAAACTCTTTACGAGAAGAAATAACGCACAGTACAAAATTAGCTTGTATCTCCAAAACTACACGTTGTATCTCGAAAAGAATTGTTGTGGCGTGTACGTCTTAACATGTAGCATCTAAAGAGAACCAAAAGGAGAATTTTCTTTGGTCAAAATTTTTCAGAAAATCACGTTTTAAGGAAATCCCGCATCGTGCGAAATTATCTTGTTTTTCCTAAACAACACGTTGTAAGTCGAAAAGCTTTCATGTTGCGTGTATGTCTAAGTGTGTAGCCTCAAAAGAGAAGGCACAGGACAGTTTTCTCTCGAAAGGATATGTAAGAATACCACTTCATAAGGAAATACAGTTTTGCAGAGTAAAGACATATACGTACGCATTGGAAACTCTTTACGAGAAGAAATAACGCATAGTACAAAATTAGCTTGTATCTCCAAAACTAGACGTTGTATCTCGAAAAGAATTGTTGTGGCGTGTACGTCTTAACATGTAGCATCTAAAGAGAACCAAAAGGAGAATTTTCTTTCGTCAAAATTTTTCAGAAAATCACGTTTTAAGGAAATCCCGCATCGTGCGAAATTATCTTGTTTTTCCTAAACAACACGTTGTAAGTCGAAAAGCTTTCATGTTGCGTGTATGTCTACGTGTGTAGCCTCAAAAGAGAAGGCACAGGACAGTTTTCTCTCGAAAGGATATGTAAGAATACCACTTCATAAGGAAATACAGTTTTGCAGAGTAAAGTCATATACGTACGCATTGGAAACTCTTTACGAGAAGAAATAACGCATAGTACAAAATTAGCTTGTATCTCCAAAACTACACGTTGTATCTCGAAAAGAATTGTTGTGGCGTGTACGTCTTAACATGTAGCATCTAAAGAGAACCAAAAGGAGAATTTTCTTTCGTCAAAATTTTTCAGAAAATCACGTTTTAAGGAAATCCCGCATCGTGCGAAATTATCTTGTTTTTCCTAAACAACACGTTGTAAGTCGAAAAGCTTTCATGTTGCGTGTATGTCTACGTGTGTAGCCTCAAAAGAGAAGGCACAGGACAGTTTTCTCTCGAAAGGATATGTAAGAATACCACTTCATAAGGAAATACAGTTTTGCAGAGTAAAGACATATACGTACGCATTGGAAACTCTTTACGAGAAGAAATAACGCATAGTACAAAATTAGCTTGTATCTCCAAAACTACACGTTGTATCTCGAAAAGAATTGTTGTGGCGTGTACGTTTTAACATGTAGCATCTAAAGAGAACCAAAAGGAGAATTTTCTTTCTTCAAAATTTTTCAGAAAATCACGTTTTAAGGAAATCCCGCATCATGCGAAATTATCTTGTTTTTCCTAAACAACACGTTGTAAGTCGAAAAGCTTTCATGTTGCGTGTATGTCTAAGTGTGTAGCCTCAAAAGAGAAGGCACAGGACAGTTTTCTCTCGAAAGGATATGTAAGAATACCACTTCATAAGGAAATACAGTTTTGCAGAGTAAAGTCATATACGTACGCATTGGAAACTCTTTACGAGAAGAAATAACGCATAGTACAAAATTAGCTTGTATCTCCAAAACTACACGTTGTATCTCGAAAAGAATTGTTGTGGCGTGTACGTCTTAACATGTAGCATCTAAAGAGAACCAAAAGGAGAATTTTCTTTCGTCAAAATTTTCAGAAAATCACGTTTTAAGGAAATCCCGCATCGTGCGAAATTATCTTGTTTTTCCTAAACAACACGTTTTAAGTCGAAAAGCTTTCATGTTGCGTGTATGTCTACGTGTGTAGCCTCAAAAGAGAAGGCACAGGACAGTTTTCTCTCGAAAGGATATGTAAGAATACCACTTCATAAGGAAATACAGTTTTGCAGAGTAAAGACATATACGTACGCATTGGAAACTCTTTACGAGAAGAAATAACGCATAGTACAAAATTAGCTTGTATCTCCAAAACTACACGTTGTATCTCGAAAAGAATTGTTGTGGCGTGTACGTCTTAACATGTAGCATCTAAAGAGAACCAAAAGGAGAATTTTCTTTCGTCAAAATTTTTCAGAAAATCACGTTTTAAGGAAATCCCGCATCGTGCGAAATTACCTTGTTTTTCCTAAACAACACGTTGTAAGTCGAAAAGCTTTCATGTTGCGTGTATGTCTACGTGTGTAGCCTCAAAAGAGAAGGCACAGGACAGTTTTCTCTCGAAAGGATATGTAAGAATACCACTTCATAAGGAAATACAGTTTTGCAGAGTAAAGACATATACGTACGCATTGGAAACTCTTTACGAGAAGAAATAACGCATAGTACAAAATTAGCTTGTATCTCCAAAACTACACGTTGTATCTCGAAAAGAATTGTTGTGGCGTGTACGTCTTAACATGTAGCATCTAAAGAGAACCAAAAGGAGAATTTTCTTTCGTCAAAATTTTTCAGAAAATCACGTTTTAAGGAAATCCCGCATCGTGCGAAATTATCTTGTTTTTCCTAAACAACACGTTGTAAGTCGAAAAGCTTTCATGTTGCGTGTATGTCTACGTGTGTAGCCTCAAAAGAGAAGGCACAGGACAGTTTTCTCTCGAAAGGATATGTAAGAATACCACTTCATAAGGAAATACAGTTTTGCAGAGTAAAGACATATACGTACGCATTGGAAACTCTTTACGAGAAGAAATAACGCATAGTACAAAATTAGCTTGTATCTCCAAAACTACACGTTGTATCTCGAAAAGAATTGTTGTGGCGTGTACGTCTTAACATGTAGCATCTAAAGAGAACCAAAAGGAGAATTTTCTTTCGTCAAAATTTTTCAGAAAATCACGTTTTAAGGAAATCCCGCATCGTGCGAAATTATCTTGTTTTTCCTAAACAACACGTTGTAAGTCGAAAAGCTTTCATGTTGCGTGTATGTCTACGTGTGTAGCCTCAAAAGAGAAGGCACAGGACAGTTTTCTCTCGAAAGGATATGTAAGAATACCACTTCATAAGGAAATACAGTTTTGCAGAGTAAAGACATATACGTACGCATTGGAAACTCTTTACGAGAAGAAATAACGCATAGTACAAAATTAGCTTGTATCTCCAAAACTACACGTTGTATCTCGAAAAGAATTGTTGTGGCGTGTACGTCTTAACATGTAGCATCTAAAGGGAACCAAAAGGAGAATTTTCTTTCGTCAAAATTTTTCAGAAAATCACGTTTTAAGGAAATCCCGCATCGTGCGAAATTATCTTGTTTTTCCTAAACAACACGTTGTAAGTTGAAAAGCTTTCATGTTGCGTGTATGTCTAAGTGTGTAGCCTCAAACGAGAAGGCACAGGACAGTTTTCTCTCGAAAGGATATGTAAGAATACCACTTCATAAGGAAATACAGTTTTGCAGAGTAAAGACATATACGTACGCATTGGAAACTCTTTACGAGAATAAATAACGCATAGTACAAAATTAGCTTGTATCTCCAAAACTAGACGTTGTATCTCGAAAAGAATTGTTGTGGCGTGTACGTCTTAACATGTAGCATCTAAAGGGAACCAAAAGGAGAATTTTCTTTCGTCAAAATTTTTCAGAAAATCACGTTTTAAGGAAATCCCGCATCGTGCGAAATTATCTTGTTTTTCCTAAACAACACGTTGTAAGTCGAAAAGCTTTCATGTTGCGTGTATGTCTAAGTGTGTAGCCTCAAAAGAGAAGGCACAGGACAGTTTTCTCTCGAAAGGATATGTAAGAATACCACTTCATAAGGAAATACAGTTTTGCAGAGTAAAGACATATACGTACGCATTAGAAACTCTTTACAAGAAGAAATAACGCATAGTACAATATTAGCTTGTATCTCCAAAACTACACGTTGTATCTCGAAAAGAATTGTTGTGGCGTGTACGTCTTAACATGTAGCATCTAAAGAGAACCAAAAGGAGAATTTTCTTTCGTCAAAATTTTTTAGAAAATCACGTTTTAAGGAAATCCCGCATCGTGCGAAATTATTTTGTTTTTCCTAAACAACACGTTGTAAGTCGAAAAGCTTTCATGTTGCGTGTATGTCTACATGTGTAGCCTCAAAAGAGAAGGCACAGGACAGTTTTCTCTCGAAAGGATATGTAAGAATACCACTTCATAAGGAAATACAGTTTTGCAGAGTAAAGACATATACGTACGCATTGGAAACTCTTTACGAGAAGAAATAACGCACAGTACAAAATTAGCTTGTATCTCCAAAACTACACGTTGTATCTCGAAAAGAATTGTTGTGTCGTGTACGTCTTAACATGTAGCATCTAAAGAGAACCAAAAGGAGAGTTTTCTTTGGTCAAAATTTTTCAGAAAATCACGTTTTAAGGAAATCCCGCATCGTGCGAAATTATCTTGTTTTTCCTAAACAACACGTTGTAAGTCGAAAAGCTTTCATGTTGCGTGTATGTCTAAGTGTGTAGCCTCAAAAGAGAAGGCACAGGACAGTTTTCTCTCGAAAGGATATGTAAGAATACCACTTCATAAGGAAATACAGTTTTGCAGAGTAAAGACATATACGTACGCATTGGAAACTCTTTACGAGAAGAAATAACGCATAGTACAAAATTAGCTTGTATCTCCAAAACTACACGTTGTATCTCGAAAAGAATTGTTGTGGCGTGTACGTTTTAACATGTAGCATCTAAAGAGAACCAAAAGGAGAATTTTCTTTCGTCAAAATTTTTCAGAAAATCACGTTTTAAGGAAATCCCGCATC
This sequence comes from Apodemus sylvaticus, assembly GCF_947179515.1. NCBI lineage: Eukaryota > Metazoa > Chordata > Mammalia > Rodentia > Muridae > Apodemus > Apodemus sylvaticus. The sequence continues at coordinate 143,998 of NW_026263205.1, forward strand.
ATGCGAAATTATCTTGTTTTTCCTAAACAACACGTTGTAAGTCGAAAAGCTTTCATGTTGCGTGTATGTCTAAGTGTGTAGCCTCAAAAGAGAAGGCACAGGACAGTTTTCTCTCGAAAGGATATGTAAGAATACCACTTCATAAGGAAATACAGTTTTGCAGAGTAAAGACATATACGTACGCATTGGAAACTCTTTACGAGAAGAAATAACGCATAGTACAAAATTAGCTTGTATCTCCAAAACTACACGTTGTATCTCGAAAAGAATTGTTGTGGCGTGTACGTCTTAACATGTAGCATCTAAAGAGAACCAAAAGGAGAATTTTCTTTCGTCAAAATTTTTCAGAAAATTACGTTTTAAGGAAATCCCGCATCGTGCGAAATTATCTTGTTTTTCCTAAACAACACGTTGTAAGTCGAAAAGCTTTCATGTTGCGTGTATGTCTACGTGTGTAGCCTCAAAAGAGAAGGCACAGGACAGTTTTCTCTCGAAAGGATATGTAAGAATACCACTTCATAAGGAAATACAGTTTTGCAGAGTAAAGACATATACGTACGCATTGGAAACTCTTTACGAGAAGAAATAACGCATAGTACAAAATTAGCTTGTATCTCCAAAACTACACGTTGTATCTCGAAAAGAATTGTTGTGGCGTGTACGTTTTAACATGTAGCATCTAAAGAGAACCAAAAGGAGAATTTTCTTTCGTCAAAATTTTTCAGAAAATCAAGTTTTAAGGAAATCCCGCATCATGCGAAATTATCTTGTTTTTCCTAAACAACACGTTGTAAGTCGAAAAGCTTTCATGTGGCGTGTATGTCTAAGTGTGTAGCCTCAAAAGAGAAGGCACAGGACAGTTTTCTCTCGAAAGGATATGTAAGAATACCACATCATAAGGAAATACAGTTTTGCAGAGTAAAGTCATATACGTACGCATTGGAAACTCTTTACGAGAAGAAATAACGCATAGTACAAAATTAGCTTGTATCTCCAAAACTACACGTTGTATCTCGAAAAGAATTGTTGTGGCGTGTACGTCTTAACATGTAGCATCTAAAGAGAACCAAAAGGAGAATTTTCTTTCGTCAAAATTTTCAGAAAATCACGTTTTAAGGAAATCCCGCATCGTGCGAAATTATCTTGTTTTTCCTAAACAACACGTTGTAAGTCGAAAAGCTTTCATGTTGCGTGTATGTCTACGTGTGTAGCCTCAAAAGAGAAGGCACAGGACAGTTTTCTCTCGAAAGGATATGTAAGAATACCACTTCATAAGGAAATACAGTTTTGCAGAGTAAAGACATATACGTACGCATTGGAAACTCTTTACGAGAAGAAATAACGCATAGTACAAAATTAGCTTGTATCTCCAAAACTACACTTTGTATCGCGAAAAGAATTGTTGTGGCGTGTATGTCTTAACATGTAGCATCTAAAGGGAACCAAAAGGAGAATTTTCTTTCGTCAAAATTTTTCAGAAAATCACGTTTTAAGGAAATGCCGCATCGTGCGAAATTATCTTGTTTTTCCTAAACAACACGTTGTAAGTCGAAAAGCTTTCATGTTGCGTGTATGTCTAAGTGTGTAGCCTCAAAAGAGAAGGCACAGGACAGTTTTCTCTCGAAAGGATATGTAAGAATACCACTTCATGAGGAAATACAGTTTTGCAGAGTAAAGACATATACGTACGCATTGGAAACTCTTTACGAGAAGAAATAACGCATAGTACAAAATTAGCTTGTATCTCCAAAACTACACGTTGTATCTCGAAAAGAATTGTTGTGGCGTGTACGTCTTAACATGTAGCATCTAAAGGGAACCAAAAGGAGAATTTTCTTTCGTCAAAATTTTTCAGAAAATCACGTTTTAAGGAAATCCCGCATCGTGCGAAATTATCTTGTTTTTCCTAAACAACACGTTGTAAGTCGAAAAGCTTTCATGTTGCGTGTATGTCTAAGTGTGTAGCCTCAAAAGAGAAGGCACAGGACAGTTTTCTCTCGAAAGGATATGTAAGAATACCACTTCATAAGGAAATACAGTTTTGCAGAGTAAAGACATATACGTACGCATTGGAAACTCTTTACGAGAAGAAATAACGCATAGTACAAAATTAGCTTGTATCTCCAAAACTACACGTTGTATCTCGAAAAGAATTGTTGTGGCGTGTACGTCTTAACATGTAGCATCTAAAGGGAACCAAAAGGAGAATTTTCTTTCGTCAAAATTTTTCAGAAAATCACGTTTTAAGGAAATGCCGCATCGTGCGAAATTATCTTGTTTTTCCTAAACAACACGTTGTAAGTCGAAAAGCTTTCATGTTGCGTGTATGTCTAAGTGTGTAGCCTCAAAAGAGAAGGCACAGGACAGTTTTCTCTCGAAAGGATATGTAAGAATACCACTTCATAAGGAAATACAGTTTTGCAGAGTAAAGACATATACGTACGCATTGGAAACTCTTTACGAGAAGAAATAACGCATAGTACAAAATTAGCTTGTATCTCCAAAACTACACGTTGTATCTCGAAAAGAATTGTTGTGGCGTGTACGTCTTAACATGTAGCATCTAAAGAGAACCAAAAGGAGAATTTTCTTTCGTCAAAATTTTTCAGAAAATCACGTTTTAAGGAAATCCCGCATCGTGCGAAATTATTTTGTTTTTCCTAAACAACACGTTGTAAGTCGAAAAGCTTTCATGTTGCGTGTATGTCTACGTGTGTAGCCTCAAAAGAGAAGGCACAGGACAGTTTTCTCTCGAAAGGATATGTAAGAATACCACTTCATAAGGAAATACAGTTTTGCAGAGTAAAGACATATACGTACGCATTGGAAACTCTTTACGAGAAGAAATAACGCACAGTACAAAATTAGCTTGTATCTCCAAAACTACACGTTGTATCTCGAAAAGAATTGTTGTGTCGTGTACGTCTTAACATGTAGCATCTAAAGAGAACCAAAAGGAGAATTTTCTTTGGTCAAAATTTTTCAGAAAATCACGTTTTAAGGAAATCCCGCATCGTGCGAAATTATCTTGTTTTTCCTAAACAACACGTTGTAAGTCGAAAAGCTTTCATGTTGCGTGTATGTCTAAGTGTGTAGCCTCAAAAGAGAAGGCACAGGACAGTTTTCTCTCGAAAGGATATGTAAGAATACCACTTCATAAGGAAATACAGTTTTGCAGAGTAAAGACATATACGTACGCATTGGAAACTCTTTACGAGAAGAAATAACGCATAGTACAAAATTAGCTTGTATCTCCAAAACTACACGTTGTATCTCGAAAAGAATTGTTGTGGCGTGTACGTCTTAACATGTAGCATCTAAAGAGAACCAAAAGGAGAATTTTCTTTCGTCAAAATTTTTCAGAAAATCACGTTTTAAGGAAATCCCGCATCGTGCGAAATTATCTTGTTTTTCCTAAACAACACGTTGTAAGTCGAAAAGCTTTCATGTTGCGTGTATGTCTAAGTGTGTAGCCTCAAAAGAGAAGGCACAGGACAGTTTTCTCTCGAAAGGATATGTAAGAATACCACTTCATTAGGAAATACAGTTTTGCAGAGTAAAGACATATACGTACGCATTGGAAACTCTTTACGAGAAGAAATAACGCATAGTACAAAATTAGCTTGTATCTCCAAAACTACACGTTGTATCTCGAAAAGAATTGTTGTGGCGTGTTCGTCTTAACATGTAGCATCTAAAGGGAACCAAAAGGAGAATTTTCTTTCGTCAAAATTTTTCAGAAAATCACGTTTTAAGGAAATCCCGCATCGTGCGAAATTATCTTGTTTTTCCTAAACAACACGTTGTAAGTCGAAAAGCTTTCATGTTGCGTGTATGTCTACGTGTGTAGCCTCAAAAGAGAAGGCACAGGACAGTTTTCTCTCGAAAGGATATGTAAGAATACCACTTCATAAGGAAATACAGTTTTGCAGAGTAAAGTCATATACGTACGCATTGGAAACTCTTTACGAGAAGAAATAACGCATAGTACAAAATTAGCTTGTATCTCCAAAACTACACGTTGTATCTCGAAAAGAATTGTTGTGGCGTGTACGTCTTAACATGTAGCATCTAAAGAGAACCAAAAGGAGAATTTTCTTTCGTCAAAATTTTTCAGAAAATTACGTTTTAAGGAAATCCCGCATCGTGCGAAATTATCTTGTTTTTCCTAAACAACACGTTGTAAGTCGAAAAGCTTTCATGTTGCGTGTATGTCTACGTGTGTAGCCTCAAAAGAGAAGGCACAGGACAGTTTTCTCTCGAAAGGATATGTAAGAATACCACTTCATAAGGAAATACAGTTTTGCAGAGTAAAGACATATACGTACGCATTGGAAACTCTTTACGAGAAGAAATAACGCATAGTACAAAATTAGCTTGTATCTCCAAAACTACACATTGTATCTCGAAAAGAATTGTTGTGGCGTGTACGTCTTAACATGTAGCATCTAAAGAGAACCAAAAGGAGAATTTTCTTTCGTCAAAATTTTTCAGAAAATCACGTTTTAAGGGTTTTAAGGAAATCCCGCATCGTGCGAAATTATCTTGTTTTTCCTAAACAACACGTTGTAAGTCGAAAAGCTTTCATGTTGCGTGTATGTCTAAGTGTGTAGCCTCAAAAGAGAAGGCACAGGACAGTTTTCTCTCGAAAGGATATGTAAGAATACCACTTCATAAGGAAATACAGTTTTGCAGAGTAAAGACATATACGTACGCATTGGAAACTCTTTATGAGAAGAAATAACGCATAGTACAAAATTAGCTTGTATCTCCAAAACTACACGTTGTATCTCGAAAAGAATTGTTGTGGCGTGTACGTTTTAACATGTAGCATCTAAAGAGTACCAAAAGGAGAATTTTCTTTCGACAAAATTTTTCAGAAAATCACGTTTTAAGGAAATCCCGCATCGTGCGAAATTATCTTGTTTTTCCTAAACAACACGTTGTAAGTCGAAAAGCTTTCATGTTGCGTGTATGTCTAAGTGTGTAGCCTCAAAAGAGAAGGCACAGGACAGTTTTCTCTCGAAAGGATATGTAAGAATACCACTTCATAAGGAAATACAGTTTTGCAGAGTAAAGACATATACGTACGCATTGGAAACTCTTTACGAGAAGAAATAACGCATAGTACAAAATTAGCTTGTATCTCCAAAACTACACGTTGTATCTCGAAAAGAATTGTTGTGGCGTGTACGTCTTAACATGTAGCATCTAAAGAGAACCAAAAGGAGAATTTTCTTTCGTCAAAAATTTTTCAGAAAATCACGTTTTAAGGGTTTTAAGGAAATCCCGCATCGTGCGAAATTATCTTGTTTTTCCTAAACAACACGTTGTAAGTCGAAAAGCTTTCATGTTGCGTGTATGTCTACGTGTGTAGCCTCAAAAGAGAAGGCACAGGACAGTTTTCTCTCGAAAGGATATGTAAGAATACCACTTCATAAGGAAATACAGTTTTGCAGAGTAAAGACATATACGTACGCATTGGAAACTCTTTACAAGAAGAAATAACGCATAGTACAATATTAGCTTGTATCTCCAAAACTACACGTTGTATCTCGAAAAGAATTGTTGTGGCGTGTACGTCTTAACATGTAGCATCTAAAGAGAACCAAAAGGAGAATTTTCTTTCGTCAAAATTTTTCAGAAAATCACGTTTTAAGGAAATCCCGCATCGTGCGAAATTATTTTGTTTTTCCTAAACAACACGTTGTAAGTCGAAAAGCTTTCATGTTGCGTGTATGTCTACGTGTGTAGCCTCAAAAGAGAAGGCACAGGACAGTTTTCTCTCGAAAGGATATGTAAGAATACCACTTCATAAGGAAATACAGTTTTGCAGAGTAAAGACATATACGTACGCATTGGAAACTTTATGAGAAGAAATAACGCACAGTACAAAATTAGCTTGTATCTCCAAAACTACACGTTGTATCTCGAAAAGAATTGTTGTGTCGTGTACGTCTTAACATGTAGCATCTAAAGAGAACCAAAAGGAGAATTTTCTTTGGTCAAAATTTTTCAGAAAATCACGTTTTAAGGAAATCCCGCATCGTGCGAAATTATCTTGTTTTTCCTAAAACAACACGTTGTAAGTCGAAAAGCTTTCATGTTGCGTGTATGTCTAAGTGTGTAGCCTCAAAAGAGAAGGCACAGGACAGTTTTCTCTCGAAAGGATATGTAAGAATACCACTTCATAAGGAAATACAGTTTTGCAGAGTAAAGACATATACGTACGCATTGGAAACTCTTTACGAGAAGAAATAACGCATAGTACAAAATTAGCTTGTATCTCCAAAACTACACGTTGTATCTCGAAAAGAATTGTTGTGGCGTGTACGTCTTAACATGTAGCATCTAAAGAGAACCAAAAGGAGAATTTTCTTTCGTCAAAATTTTTCAGAAAATCACGTTTTAAGGAAATCCCGCATCGTGCGAAATTATCTTGTTTTTCCTAAACAACACGTTGTAAGTCGAAAAGCTTTCATGTTGCGTGTATGTCTACGTGTGTAGCCTCAAAAGAGAAGGCACAGGACAGTTTTCTCTCGAAAGGATATGTAAGAATACCACTTCATAAGGAAATACAGTTTTGCAGAGTAAAGTCATATACGTACGCATTGGAAACTCTTTACGAGAAGAAATAACGCATAGTACAAAAATAGCTTGTATCTCCAAAACTACACGTTGTATCTCGAAAAGAATTGTTGTGGCGTGTACGTCTTAACATGTAGCATCTAAAGAGAACCAAAAGGAGAATTTTCTTTCGTCAAAATTTTTCAGAAAATCACGTTTTAAGGGTTTTAAGGAAATCCCGCATCGTGCGAAATTATCTTGTTTTTCCTAAACAACACGTTGTAAGTCGAAAAGCTTTCATGTTGCGTGTATGTCTAAGTGTGTAGCCTCAAAAGAGAAGGCACAGGACAGTTTTCTCTCGAAAGGATATGTAAGAATACCACTTCATAAGGAAATACAGTTTTGCAGAGTAAAGACATATACGTACGCATTGGAAACTCTTTACAAGAAGAAATAACGCATAGTACAATATTAGCTTGTATCTCCAAAACTACACGTTGTATCTCGAAAAGAATTGTTGTGGCGTGTACGTCTTAACATGTAGCATCTAAAGAGAACCAAAAGGAGAATTTTCTTTCGTCAAAATTTTTCAGAAAATCACGTTTTAAGGAAATCCCGCATCGTGCGAAATTATTTTGTTTTTCCTAAACAACACGTTGTAAGTCGAAAAGCTTTCATGTTGCGTGTATGTCTACGTGTGTAGCCTCAAAAGAGAAGGCACAGGACAGTTTTCTCTCGAAAGGATATGTAAGAATACCACTTCATAAGGAAATACAGTTTTGCAGAGTAAAGACATATACGTACGCATTGGAAACTCTTTACGAGAAGAAATAACGCACAGTACAAAATTAGCTTGTATCTCCAAAACTACACGTTGTATCTCGAAAAGAATTGTTGTGTCGTGTACGTCTTAACATGTAGCATCTAAAGAGAACCAAAAGGAGAATTTTCTTTGGTCAAAATTTTTCAGAAAATCACGTTTTAAGGAAATCCCGCATCGTGCGAAATTATCTTGTTTTTCCTAAACAACACGTTGTAAGTCGAAAAGCTTTCATGTTGCGTGTATGTCTAAGTGTGTAGCCTCAAAAGAGAAGGCACAGGACAGTTTTCTCTCGAAAGGATATGTAAGAATACCACTTCATAAGGAAATACAGTTTTGCAGAGTAAAGACATATACGTACGCATTGGAAACTCTTTACGAGAAGAAATAACGCATAGTACAAAATTAGCTTGTATCTCCAAAACTACACGTTGTATCTCGAAAAGAATTGTTGTGGCGTGTACGTCTTAACATGTAGCATCTAAAGAGAACCAAAAGGAGAATTTTCTTTCGTCAAAATTTTTCAGAAAATCACGTTTTAAGGAAATCCCGCATCGTGCGAAATTATCTTGTTTTTCCTAAACAACACGTTGTAAGTCGAAAAGCTTTCATGTTGCGTGTATGTCTAAGTGTGTAGCCTCAAAAGAGAAGGCACAGGACAGTTTTCTCTCGAAAGGATATGTAAGAATACCACTTCATAAGGAAATACAGTTTTGCAGAGTAAAGACATATACGTACGCATTGGAAACTCTTTACGAGAAGAAATAACGCATAGTACAAAATTAGCTTGTATCTCCAAAACTACACGTTGTATCTCGAAAAGAATTTTTGTGGCGTGTACGTCTTAACATGTAGCATCTAAAGAGTACCAAAAGGAGAATTTTCTTTCGACAAAATTTTTCAGAAAATCACGTTTTAAGGAAATCCCGCATCGTGCGAAATTATCTTGTTTTTCCTAAACAACACGTTGTAAGTCTAAAAGCTTTCATGTTGCCTGTATGTCTACGTGTGTAGCCTCAAAAGAGAAGGCACAGGACAGTTTTCTCTCGAAACGATATGTAAGAATACCACTTCATAAGGAAATACAGTTTTGCAGAGTAAAGACATATACGTACGCATTGGAAACTCTTTACGAGAAGAAATAACGCATAGTACAAAATTAGCTTGTATCTCCAAAACTACACGTTGTATCTCGAAAAGAATTGTTGTGGCGTGTACGTCTTAACATGTAGCATCTAAAGAGAACCAAAAGGAGAATTTTCTTTCGTCAAAATTTTTCAGAAAATCACGTTTTAAGGAAATCCCGCATCGTGCGAAATTATCTTGTTTTTCCTAAACAACACGTTGTAAGTCGAAAAGCTTTCATGTTGCGTGTATGTCTAAGTGTGTAGCCTCAAAAGAGAAGGCACAGGACAGTTTTCTCTCGAAAGGATATGTAAGAATACCACTTCATAAGGAAATACAGTTTTGCAGAGTAAAGACATATACGTACGCATTGGAAACTCTTTACGAGAAGAAATAACGCATAGTACAAAATTAGCTTGTATCTCCAAAACTACACGTTGTATCTCGAAAAGAATTGTTGTGGCGTGTACGTCTTAACATGTAGCATCTAAAGGGAACCAAAAGGAGAATTTTCTTTCGTCAAAATTTTTCAGAAAATCACGTTTTAAGGAAATCCCGCATCGTGCGAAATTATCTTGTTTTTCCTAAACAACACGTTGTAAGTCGAAAAGCTTTCATGTTGCGTGTATGTCTAACGTGTGTAGCCTCAAAAGAGAAGGCACAGGACAGTTTTCTTTCGAAAGGATATGTAAGAATACCACTTCATAAGGAAATACAGTTTTGCAGAGTAAAGACATATACGTACGCATTGGAAACTCTTTACGAGAAGAAATAACGCATAGTACAAAATTAGCTTGTATCTCCAAAACTACACTTTGTATCGCGAAAAGAATTGTTGTGGCGTGTACGTCTTAACATGTAGCATCTAAAGGGAACCAAAAGGAGAATTTTCTTTCGTCAAAATTTTTCAGAAAATCACGTTTTAAGGAAATCCCGCATCGTGCGAAATTATCTTGTTTTTCCTAAACAACACGTTGTAAGTCGAAAAGCTTTCATGTTGCGTGTATGTCTAAGTGTGTAGCCTCAAACGAGAAGGCACAGGACAGTTTTCTCTCGAAAGGATATGTAAGAATACCACTTCATAAGGAAATACAGTTTTGCAGAGTAAAGACATATACGTACGCATTGGAAACTCTTTACGAGAAGAAATAACGCATAGTACAAAATTAGCTTGTATCTCCAAAACTACACGTTGTATCTCGAAAAGAATTGTTGTGGCGTGTACGTCTTAACATGTAGCATCTAAAGGGAACCAAAAGGAGAATTTTCTTTCGTCAAAATTTTTCAGAAAATCACGTTTTAAGGAAATGCCGCATCGTGCGAAATTATCTTGTTTTTCCTAAACAACACGTTGTAAGTCGAAAAGCTTTCATATTGCGTGTATGTCTAAGTGTGTAGCCTCAAAAGAGAAGGCACAGGACAGTTTTCTCTCGAAAGGATATGTAAGAATACCACTTCATAAGGAAATACAGTTTTGCAGAGTAAAGTCATATACGTACGCATTGGAAACTCTTTACGAGAAGAAATAACGCATAGTAAAAAATTAGCTTGTATCTCCAAAACTACACGTTGTATCTCGAAAAGAATTGTTGTGGCGTGTACGTCTTAACATGTAGCATCTAAAGAGAACCAAAAGGAGAATTTTCTTTCGTCAAAATTTTTCAGAAAATTACGTTTTAAGGAAATCCCGCATCGTGCGAAATTATCTTGTTTTTCCTAAACAACACGTTGTAAGTCGAAAAGCTTTCATGTTGCGTGTATGTCTACGTGTGTAGCCTCAAAAGAGAAGGCACAGGACAGTTTTCTCTCGAAAGGATATGTAAGAATACCACTTCATAAGGAAATACAGTTTTGCAGAGTAAAGACATATACGTACGCATTGGAAACTCTTTACGAGAAGAAATAACGCATAGTACAAAATTAGCTTGTATCTCCAAAACTACACGTTGTATCTCGAAAAGAATTGTTGTGGCGTGTACGTCTTAACATGTAGCATCTAAAGAGAACCAAAAGGAGAATTTTCTTTCGTCAAAATTTTTCAGAAAATCACGTTTTAAGGAAATCCCGCATCATGCGAAATTATCTTGTTTTTCCTAAACAACACGTTGTAAGTCGAAAAGCTTTCATGTGGCGTGTATGTCTAAGTGTGTAGCCTCAAAAGAGAAGGCACAGGACAGTTTTCTCTCGAAAGGATATGTAAGAATACCACTTCATAAGGAAATACAGTTTTTGCAGAGTAAAGTCATATACGTACGCATTGGAAACTCTTTACGAGAAGAAATAACGCATAGTACAAAATTAGCTTGTATCTCCAAAACTACACGTTGTAATCTCGAAAAGAATTGTTGTGGCGTGTACGTCTTAACATGTAGCATCTAAAGAGAACCAAAAGGAGAATTTTCTTTCGTCAAAATTTTCAGAAAATCACGTTTTAAGGAAATCCCGCATCGTGCGAAATTATCTTGTTTTTCCTAAACAACACGTTGTAAGTCGAAAAGCTTTCATGTTGCGTGTATGTCTACGTGTGTAGCCTCAAAAGAGAAGGCACAGGACAGTTTTCTCTCGAAAGGATATGTAAGAATACCACTTCATAAGGAAATACAGTTTTGCAGAGTAAAGACATACGTACGCATTGGAAACTCTTTACGAGAAGAAATAACGCATAGTACTAAATTAGCTTGTATCTCCAAAAACTACACTTTGTATCGCGAAAAGAATTGTTGTGGCGTGTACGTCTTAACATGTAGCATCTAAAGGAACCAAAAGGAGAATTTTCTTTCGTCAAAATTTTTCAGAAAATCACGTTTTAAGGAAATCCCGCATCGTGCGAAATTATCTTGTTTTTCCTAAACAACACGTTGTAAGTCGAAAAGCTTTCATGTTGCGTGTATGTCTAAGTGTGTAGCCTCAAACGAGAAGGCACAGGACAGTTTTCTCTCGAAAGGATATGTAAGAATACCACTTCATAAGGAAATACAGTTTTGCAGAGTAAAGACATATACGTACGCACTGGAAACTCTTTACGAGAAGAAATAACGCATAGTACAAAATTAGCTTGTATCTCCAAAACTACACGTTGTATCTCGAAAAGAATTGTTGTGGCGTGTACGTCTTAACATGTAGCATCTAAAGGGAACCAAAAGGAGAATTTTCTTTCGTCAAAATTTTTCAGAAAATCACGTTTTAAGGAAATGCCGCATCGTGCGAAATTATCTTGTTTTTCCTAAACAACACGTTGTAAGTCGAAAAGCTTTCATGTTGCGTGTATGTCTAAGTGTGTAGCCTCAAAAGAGAAGGCACAGGACAGTTTTCTCTCGAAAGGATATGTAAGAATACCACTTCATGAGGAAATACAGTTTTGCAGAGTAAAGACATATACGTACGCATTGGAAACTCTTTACGAGAAGAAATAACGCATAGTACAAAATTAGCTTGTATCTCCAAAACTACACGTTGTATCTCGAAAAGAATTGTTGTGGCGTGTACGTCTTAACATGTAGCATCTAAAGAGAACCAAAAGGAGAATTTTCTTTCGTCAAAATTTTTCAGAAAATCACGTTTTAAGGAAATCCCGCATCGTGCGAAATTATCTTGTTTTTCGTAAACAACACGTTGTAAGTCTAAAAGCTTTCATGTTGCCTGTATGTCTACGTGTGTAGCCTCAAAAGAGAAGGCACAGGACAGTTTTCTCTCGAAACGATATGTAAGAATACCACTTCATAAGGAAATACAGTTTTGCAGAGTAAAGACATATACGTACGCATTGGAAACTCTTTACGAGAAGAAATAACGCATAGTACAAAATTAGCTTGTATCTCCAAAACTACACGTTGTATCTCGAAAAGAATTGTTGTGGCGTGTACGTCTTAACATGTAGCATCTAAAGAGAACCAAAAGGAGAATTTTCTTTCGTCAAAATTTTTCAGAAAATCACGTTTTAAGGAAATCCCGCATCGTGCGAAATTATCTTGTTTTTCCTAAACAACACGTTGTAAGTCGAAAAGCTTTCATGTTGCGTGTATGTCTAAGTGTGTAGCCTCAAAAGAGAAGGCACAGGACAGTTTTCTCTCGAAAGGATATGTAAGAATACCACTTCATAAGGAAATACAGTTTTGCAGAGTAAAGACATATACGTACGCATTGGAAACTCTTTACGAGAAGAAATAACGCATAGTACAAAATTAGCTTGTATCTCCAAAACTACACGTTGTATCTCGAAAAGAATTGTTGTGGCGTGTACGTCTTAACATGTAGCATCTAAAGGGAACCAAAAGGAGAATTTTCTTTCGTCAAAATTTTCAGAAAATCACGTTTTAAGGAAATCCCGCATCGTGCGAAATTATCTTGTTTTTCCTAAACAACACGTTGTAAGTCGAAAAGCTTTCATGTTGCGTGTATGTCTACGTGTGTAGCCTCAAAAGAGAAGGCACAGGACAGTTTTCTTTCGAAAGGATATGTAAGAATACCACTTCATAAGGAAATACAGTTTTGCAGATTAAAGACATATACGTACGCATTGGAAACTCTTTACGAGAAGAAATAACGCATAGTACAAAATTAGCTTGTATCTCCAAAACTACACTTTGTATCGCGAAAAGAATTGTTGTGGCGTGTACGTCTTAACATGTAGCATCTAAAGGGAACCAAAAGGAGAATTTTCTTTCGTCAAAATTTTTCAGAAAATCACGTTTTAAGGAAATCCCGCATCGTGCGAAATTATCTTGTTTTTCCTAAACAACACGTTGTAAGTCGAAAAGCTTTCATGTTGCGTGTATGTCTACGTGTGTAGCCTCAAAAGAGAAGGCACAGGACAGTTTTCTCTCGAAAGGATATGTAAGAATACCACTTCATAAGGAAATACAGTTTTGCAGAGTAAAGACATATACGTACGCATTGGAAACTCTTTACGAGAAGAAATAACGCATAGTACAAAATTAGCTTGTATCTCCAAAACTACACGTTGTATCTCGAAAAGAATTGTTGTGGCGTGTACGTCTTAACATGTAGCATCTAAAGGGAACCAAAAGGAGAATTTTCTTTCGTCAAAATTTTTCAGAAAATCACGTTTTAAGGAAATGCCGCATCGTGCGAAATTATCTTGTTTTTCCTAAACAACACGTTTTAAGTCGAAAAGCTTTCATGTTGCGTGTATGTCTAAGTGTGTAGCCTCAAAAGAGAAGGCACAGGACAGTTTTCTCTCGAAAGGATATGTAAGAATACCACTTCATGAGGAAATACAGTTTTGCAGAGTAAAGACATATACGTACGCATTGGAAACTCTTTACGAGAAGAAATAACGCATAGTACAAAATTAGCTTGTATCTCCAAAACTACACGTTGTATCTCGAAAAGAATTGTTGTGGCGTGTACGTCTTAACATGTAGCATCTAAAGAGAACCAAAAGGAGAATTTTCTTTCGTCAAAATTTTTCAGAAAATCACGTTTTAAGGAAATCCCGCATCGTGCGAAATTATCTTGTTTTTCCTAAACAACACGTTGTAAGTCGAAAAGCTTTCATGTTGCGTGTATGTCTACGTGTGTAGCCTCAAAAGAGAAGGCACAGGACAGTTTTCTCTCGAAAGGATATGTAAGAATACCACTTCATAAGGAAATACAGTTTTGCAGAGTAAAGACATATACGTACGCATTGGAAACTCTTTACGAGAAGAAATAACGCATAGTACAAAATTAGCTTGTATCTCCAAAACTACACGTTGTATCTCGAAAAGAATTGTTGTGGCGTGTACGTCGTAACATGTAGCATCTAAAGGGAACCAAAAGGAGAATTTTCTTTCGTCAAAATTTTTCAGAAAATCACGTTTTAAGGAAATGCCGCATCGTGCGAAATTATCTTGTTTTTCCTAAACAACACGTTGTAAGTCGAAAAGCTTTCATGTTGCGTGTATGTCTAAGTGTGTAGCCTCAAAAGAGAAGGCACAGGACAGTTTTCTCTCGAAAGGATATGTAAGAATACCACTTCATAAGGAAATACAGTTTTGCTGAGTAAAGACATATACGTACGCATTGGAAACTCTTTACTAGAAGAAATAACGCATAGTACAAAATTAGCTTGTATCTCCAAAACTACACGTTGTATCTCGAAAAGAATTGTTGTGGCGTGTACGTCTTAACATGTAGAATCTAAAGAGAACCAAAAGGAGAATTTTCTTTCGTCAAAATTTTTCAGAAAATCACGTTTTAAGGAAATCCCGCATCGTGCGAAATTATCTTGTTTTTCCTAAACAACACGTTGTAAGTCGAAAAGCTTTCATGTTGCGTGTATGTCTAAGTGTGTAGCCTCAAAAGAGAAGGCACAGGACAGTTTTCTCTCGAAAGGATATGTAAGAATACCACTTCATAAGGAAATACAGTTTTGCAGAGTAAAGACATATACGTACGCATTGGAAACTCTTTACGAGAAGAAATAACGCATAGTACAAAATTAGCTTGTATCTCCAAAACTACACATTGTATCTCGATAAGAATTGTTGTGGCGTGTACGTCTTAACATGTAGCATCTAAAGAGAACCAAAAGGAGAATTTTCTTTCGTCAAAATTTTTCAGAAAATCACGTTTTAAGGAAATCCCGCATCGTGCGAAATTATCTTGTTTTTCCTAAACAACACGTTGTAAGTCGAAAAGCTTTCATGTTGCGTGTATGTCTAAGTGTGTAGCCTCAAAAGAGAAGGCACAGGACAGTTTTCTCTCGAAAGGATATGTAAGAATACCACTTCATAAGGAAATACAGTTTTGCAGAGTAAAGACATATACGTACGCATTGGAAACTCTTTACGAGAAGAAATAACGCATAGTACAAAATTAGCTTGTATCTCCAAAACTACACGTTGTATCTCGAAAAGAATTTTTGTGGCGTGTACGTCTTAACATGTAGCATCTAAGGAGTACCAAAAGGAGAATTTTCTTTCGACAAAATTTTTCAGAAAATCACGTTTTAAGGAAATCCCGCATCGTGCGAAATTATCTTGTTTTTCCCAAACAACACGTTGTAAGTCGAAAAGCTTTCATGTTGCGTGTATGTCTAAGTGTGTAGCCTCAAAAGAGAAGGCACAGGACAGTTTTCTCTCGAAAGGATATGTAAGAATACCACTTCATAAGGAAATACAGTTTTGCAGAGTAAAGACATATACGTACGCATTGGAAACTCTTTACGAGAAGAAATAACGCATAGTACAAAATTAGCTTGTATCTCCAAAACTACACGTTGTATCTCGAAAAGAATTGTTGTGGCGTGTACGTCTTAACATGTAGCATCTAAAGAGAACCAAAAGGAGAATTTTCTTTCGTCAAAATTTTTCAGAAAATCACGTTTTAAGGGTTTTAAGGAAATCCCGCATCGTGCGAAATTATCTTGTTTTTCCTAAACAACACGTTGTAAGTCGAAAAGCTTTCATGTTGCGTGTATGTCTAAGTGTGTAGCCTCAAAAGAGAAGGCACAGGACAGTTTTCTCTCGAAAGGATATGTAAGAATACCACTTCATAAGGAAATACAGTTTTGCAGAGTAAAGACATATACGTACGCATTGGAAACTCTTTACGAGAAGAAATAACGCATAGTACAAAATTAGCTTGTATCTCCAAAACTACACGTTGTATCTCGAAAAGAATTGTTGTGGCGTGTACGTCTTAACATGTAGCATCTAAAGAGAACCAAAAGGAGAATTTTCTTTCGTCAAAATTTTTCAGAAAATCACGTTTTAAGGAAATTCCGCATCGTGCGAAATTATCTTGTTTTTCCTAAACAACACGTTGTAAGTCGAAAAGCTTTCATGTTGCGTGTATGTCTAAGTGTGTAGCCTCAAAAGAGAAGGCACAGGACAGTTTTCTCTCGAAAGGATATGTAAGAATACCACTTCATAAGGAAATACAGTTTTGCAGAGTAAAGACATATGCGTCCGCATTGGAAACTCTTTACGAGAAGAAATAACGCATAGTACAAAATTAGCTTGTATCTCCAAAACTACACGTTGTATCTCGAAAAGAATTGTTGTGGCGTGTACGTCTTAACATGTAGCATCTAAAGAGAACCAAAAGGAGAATTTTCTTTCGTCAAAATTTTTCAGAAAATCACGTTTTAAGGAAATCCCGCATCGTGCGAAATTATCTTGTTTTTCCTAAACAACACGTTGTAAGTCGAAAAGCTTTCATGTTGCGTGTATGTCTAAGTGTGTAGCCTCAAAAGAGAAGGCACAGGACAGTTTTCTCTCGAAAGGATATGTAAGAATACCACTTCATGAGGAAATACAGTTTTGCAGAGTTAAGACATATACGTACGCATTGGAAACTCTTTACGAGAAGAAATAACGCATAGTACAAAATTAGCTTGTATCTCCAAAACTACACGTTGTATCTCGAAAAGAATTGTTGTGGCGTGTACGTCTTAACATGTAGCATCTAAAGAGAACCAAAAGGAGAATTTTCTTTCGTCAAAATTTTTCAGAAAATCACGTTTTAAGGAAATCCCGCATCGTGCGAAATTATCTTGTTTTTCCTAAACAACACGTTGTAAGTCGAAAAGCTTTCATGTTGCGTGTATGTCTACGTGTGTAGCCTCAAAAGAGAAGGCACAGGACAGTTTTCTCTCGAAAGGATATGTAAGAATACCACTTCATAAGGAAATACAGTTTTGCAGAGTAAAGACATATACGTACGCATTGGAAACTCTTTACGAGAAGAAATAACGCATAGTACAAAATTAGCTTGTATCTCCAAAACTACACGTTGTATCTCGAAAAGAATTGTTGTGGCGTGTACGTCTTAACATGTAGCATCTAAAGGGAACCAAAAGGAGAATTTTCTTTCGTCAAAATTTTTCAGAAAATCACGTTTTAAGGAAATGCCGCATCGTGCGAAATTATCTTGTTTTTCCTAAACAACACGTTGTAAGTCGAAAAGCTTTCATGTTGCGTGTATGTCTAAGTGTGTAGCCTCAAAAGAGAAGGCACAGGACAGTTTTCTCTCGAAAGGATATGTAAGAATACCACTTCATAAGGAAATACAGTTTTGCTGAGTAAAGACATATACGTACGCATTGGAAACTCTTTACTAGAAGAAATAACGCATAGTACAAAATTAGCTTGTATCTCCAAAACTACACGTTGTATCTCGAAAAGAATTGTTGTGGCGTGTACGTCTTAACATGTAGCATCTAAAGAGAACCAAAAGGAGAATTTTCTTTCGTCAAAATTTTTCAGAAAATCACGTTTTAAGGAAATCCCGCATCGTGCGAAATTATCTTGTTTTTCCTAAACAACACGTTGTAAGTCGAAAAGCTTTCATGTTGCGTGTATGTCTAAGTGTGTAGCCTCAAAAGAGAAGGCACAGGACAGTTTTCTCTCGAAAGGATATGTAAGAATACCACTTCATAAGGAAATACAGTTTTGCAGAGTAAAGACATATACGTACGCATTGGAAACTCTTTACGAGAAGAAATAACGCATAGTACAAAATTAGCTTGTATCTCCAAAACTACACATTGTATCTCGATAAGAATTGTTGTGGCGTGTACGTCTTAACATGTAGCATCTAAAGAGAACCAAAAGGAGAATTTTCTTTCGTCAAAATTTTTCAGAAAATCACGTTTTAAGGAAATCCCGCATCGTGCGAAATTATCTTGTTTTTCCTAAACAACACGTTGTAAGTCGAAAAGCTTTCATGTTGCGTGTATGTCTAAGTGTGTAGCCTCAAAAGAGAAGGCACAGGACAGTTTTCTCTCGAAAGGATATGTAAGAATACCACTTCATAAGGAAATACAGTTTTGCAGAGTAAAGACATATACGTACGCATTGGAAACTCTTTACGAGAAGAAATAACGCATAGTACAAAATTAGCTTGTATCTCCAAAACTACACGTTGTATCTCGAAAAGAATTTTTGTGGCGTGTACGTCTTAACATGTAGCATCTAAAGAGTACCAAAAGGAGAATTTTCTTTCGACAAAATTTTTCAGAAAATCACGTTTTAAGGAAATCCCGCATCGTGCGAAATTATCTTGTTTTTCCCAAACAACACGTTGTAAGTCGAAAAGCTTTCATGTTGCGTGTATGTCTAAGTGTGTAGCCTCAAAAGAGAAGGCACAGGACAGTTTTCTCTCGAAAGGATATGTAAGAATACCACTTCATAAGGAAATACAGTTTTGCAGAGTAAAGACATATACGTACGCATTGGAAACTCTTTACGAGAAGAAATAACGCATAGTACAAAATTAGCTTGTATCTCCAAAACTACACGTTGTATCTCGAAAAGAATTGTTGTGGCGTGTACGTCTTAACATGTAGCATCTAAAGAGAACCAAAAGGAGAATTTTCTTTCGTCAAAATTTTTCAGAAAATCACGTTTTAAGGGTTTTAAGGAAATCCCGCATCGTGCGAAATTATCTTGTTTTTCCTAAACAACACGTTGTAAGTCGAAAAGCTTTCATGTTGCGTGTATGTCTAAGTGTGTAGCCTCAAAAGAGAAGGCACAGGACAGTTTTCTCTCGAAAGGATATGTAAGAATACCACTTCATAAGGAAATACAGTTTTGCAGAGTAAAGACATATACGTACGCATTGGAAACTCTTTACGAGAAGAAATAACGCATAGTACAAAATTAGCTTGTATCTCCAAAACTACACGTTGTATCTCGAAAAGAATTGTTGTGGCGTGTACGTCTTAACATGTAGCATCTAAAGAGAACCAAAAGGAGAATTTTCTTTCGTCAAAATTTTTCAGAAAATCACGTTTTAAGGAAATTCCGCATCGTGCGAAATTATCTTGTTTTTCCTAAACAACACGTTGTAAGTCGAAAAGCTTTCATGTTGCGTGTATGTCTAAGTGTGTAGCCTCAAAAGAGAAGGCACAGGACAGTTTTCTCTCGAAAGGATATGTAAGAATACCACTTCATAAGGAAATACAGTTTTGCAGAGTAAAGACATATGCGTCCGCATTGGAAACTCTTTACGAGAAGAAATAACGCATAGTACAAAATTAGCTTGTATCTCCAAAACTACACGTTGTATCTCGAAAAGAATTGTTGTGGCGTGTACGTCTTAACATGTAGCATCTAAAGAGAACCAAAAGGAGAATTTTCTTTCGTCAAAATTTTTCAGAAAATCACGTTTTAAGGAAATCCCGCATCGTGCGAAATTATCTTGTTTTTCCTAAACAACACGTTGTAAGTCGAAAAGCTTTCATGTTGCGTGTATGTCTACGTGTGTAGCCTCAAAAGAGAAGGCACAGGACAGTTTTCTCTCGAAAGGATATGTAAGAATACCACTTCATAAGGAAATACAGTTTTGCAGAGTAAAGACATATACGTACGCATTGGAAACTCTTTACGAGAAGAAATAACGCATAGTACAAAATTAGCTTGTATCTCCAAAACTACACGTTGTATCTCGAAAAGAATTGTTGTGGCGTGTACGTCTTAACATGTAGCATCTAAAGAGAACCAAAAGGAGAATTTTCTTTCGTCAAAATTTTTCAGAAAATCACGTTTTAAGGAAATCCCGCATCGTGCGAAATTATCTTGTTTTTCCTAAACAACACGTTGTAAGTCGAAAAGCTTTCATGTTGCGTGTATGTCTAAGTGTGTAGCCTCAAAAGAGAAGGCACAGGACAGGTTTCTCTCGAAAGGATATGTAAGAATACCACTTCATAAGGAAATACAGTTTTGCAGAGTAAAGACATATACGTACGCATTGGAAACTCTTTACGAGAAGAAATAACGCATAGTACAAAATTAGCTTGTATCTCCAAAACTACACGTTGTATCTCGAAAAGAATTGTTGTGGCGTGTACGTCTTAACATGTAGCATCTAAAGAGAACCAAAAGGAGAATTTTCTTTCGTCAAAATTTTTCAGAAAATCACGTTTTAAGGAAATCCCGCATCGTGCGAAATTATCTTGTTTTTCCTAAACAACACGTTGTAAGTCGAAAAGCTTTCATGTTGCGTGTATGTCTAAGTGTGTAGCCTCAAAAGAGAAGGCACAGGACAGTTTTCTCTCGAAAGGATATGTAAGAATACCACTTCATAAGGAAATACAGTTTTGCAGAGTAAAGACATATACGTACGCATTGGAAACTCTTTACGAGAAGAAATAACGCATAGTACAAAATTAGCTTGTATCTCCAAAACTACACGTTGTATCTCGAAAAGAATTGTTGTGGCGTGTACGTCTTAACATGTAGCATCTAAAGAGAACCAAAAGGAGAATTTTCTTTCGTCAAAATTTTTCAGAAAATCACGTTTTAAGGGTTTTAAGGAAATCCCGCATCGTGCGAAATTATCTTGTTTTTCCTAAACAACACGTTGTAAGTCGAAAAGCTTTCATGTTGCGTGTATGTCTAAGTGTGTAGCCTCAAAAGAGAAGGCACAGGACAGTTTTCTCTCGAAAGGATATGTAAGAATACCACTTCATAAGGAAATACAGTTTTGCAGAGTAAAGACATATACGTACGCATTGGAAACTCTTTACGAGAAGAAATAACGCATAGTACAAAATTAGCTTGTATCTCCAAAACTACACGTTGTATCTCGAAAAGAATTGTTGTGGCGTGTACGTCTTAACATGTAGCATCTAAAGAGAACCAAAAGGAGAATTTTCTTTCGTCAAAATTTTTCAGAAAATCACGTTTTAAGGAAATCCCGCATCGTGCGAAATTATCTTGTTTTTCCTAAACAACACGTTGTAAGTCGAAAAGCTTTCATGTTGCGTGTATGTCTAAGTGTGTAGCCTCAAAAGAGAAGGCACAGGACAGTTTTCTCTCGAAAGGATATGTAAGAATACCACTTCATAAGGAAATACAGTTTTGCAGAGTAAAGACATATACGTACGGATTGGAAACTCTTTACGAGAAGAAATAACGCATAGTACAAAATTAGCTTGTATCTCCAAAACTACACGTTGTATCTCGAAAAGAATTGTTGTGGCGTGTACGTCTTAACATGTAGCATCTAAAGAGAACTAAAAGGAGAATTTTCTTTCGTCAAAATTTTTCAGAAAATCACGTTTTAAGGGTTTTAAGGAAATCCCGCATCGTGCGAAATTATCTTGTTTTTCCTAAACAACACGTTGTAAGTCGAAAAGCTTTCATGTTGCGTGTATGTCTAAGTGTGTAGCCTCAAAAGAGAAGGCACAGGACAGTTTTCTCTCGAAAGGATATGTAAGAATACCACTTCATAAGGAAATACAGTTTTGCAGAGTAAAGACATATACGTACGCATTGGAAACTCTTTACGAGAAGAAATAACGCATAGTACAAAATTAGCTTGTATCTCCAAAACTACACGTTGTATCTCGAAAAGAATTGTTGTGGCGTGTACGTCTTAACATGTAGCATCTAAAGAGAACCAAAAGGAGAATTTTCTTTCGTCAAAATTTTTCAGAAAATCACGTTTTAAGGAAATTCCGCATCGTGCGAAATTATCTTGTTTTTCCTAAACAACACGTTGTAAGTCGAAAAGCTTTCATGTTGCGTGTATGTCTAAGTGTGTAGCCTCAAAAGAGAAGGCACAGGACAGTTTTCTCTCGAAAGGATATGTAAGAATACCACTTCATAAGGAAATACAGTTTTGCAGAGTAAAGACATATGCGTCCGCATTGGAAACTCTTTACGAGAAGAAATAACGCATAGTACAAAATTAGCTTGTATCTCCAAAACTACACGTTGTATCTCGAAAAGAATTGTTGTGGCGTGTACGTCTTAACATGTAGCATCTAAAGAGAACCAAAAGGAGAATTTTCTTTCGTCAAAATTTTTCAGAAAATCACGTTTTAAGGAAATCCCGCATCGTGCGAAATTATCTTGTTTTTCCTAAACAACACGTTGTAAGTCGAAAAGCTTTCATGTTGCGTGTATGTCTACGTGTGTAGCCTCAAAAGAGAAGGCACAGGACAGTTTTCTCTCGAAAGGATATGTAAGAATACCACTTCATAAGGAAATACAGTTTTGCAGAGTAAAGACATATACGTACGCATTGGAAACTCTTTACGAGAAGAAATAACGCATAGTACAAAATTAGCTTGTATCTCCAAAACTACACGTTGTATCTCGAAAAGAATTGTTGTGGCGTGTACGTCTTAACATGTAGCATCTAAAGAGAACCAAAAGGAGAATTTTCTTTCGTCAAAATTTTTCAGAAAATCACGTTTTAAGGAAATCCCGCATCGTGCGAAATTATCTTGTTTTTCCTAAACAACACGTTGTAAGTCGAAAAGCTTTCATGTTGCGTGTATGTCTAAGTGTGTAGCCTCAAAAGAGAAGGCACAGGACAGTTTTCTCTCGAAAGGATATGTAAGAATACCACTTCATAAGGAAATACAGTTTTGCAGAGTAAAGACATATACGTACGCATTGGAAACTCTTTACGAGAAGAAATAACGCATAGTACAAAATTAGCTTGTATCTCCAAAACTACACGTTGTATCTCGAAAAGAATTGTTGTGGCGTGTACGTCTTAACATGTAGCATCTAAAGAGAACCAAAAGGAGAATTTTCTTTCGTCAAAATTTTTCAGAAAATCACGTTTTAAGGGTTTTAAGGAAATCCCGCATCGTGCGAAATTATCTTGTTTTTCCTAAACAACACGTTGTAAGTCGAAAAGCTTTCATGTTGCGTGTATGTCTAAGTGTGTAGCCTCAAAAGAGAAGGCACAGGACAGTTTTCTCTCGAAAGGATATGTAAGAATACCACTTCATAAGGAAATACAGTTTTGCAGAGTAAAGACATATACGTACGCATTGGAAACTCTTTACGAGAAGAAATAACGCATAGTACAAAATTAGCTTGTATCTCCAAAACTACACTTTGTATCTCGAAAAGAATTGTTGTGGCGTGTACGTCTTAACATGTAGCATCTAAAGGGAACCAAAAGGAGAATTTTCTTTCGTCAAAATTTTTCAGAAAATCACGTTTTAAGGAAATCCCGCATCGTGCGAAATTATCTTGTTTTTCCTAAACAACACGTTGTAAGTCGAAAAGCTTTCATGTTGCGTGTATGTCTAAGTGTGTAGCCTCAAACGAGAAGGCACAGGACAGTTTTCTCTCGAAAGGATATGTAAGAATACCACTTCATAAGGAAATACAGTTTTGCAGAGTAAAGACATATACGTACGCATTGGAAACTCTTTACGAGAAGAAATAACGCATAGTTCAAAATTAGCTTGTATCTCCAAAACTACACGTTGTATCTCGAAAAGAATTGTTGTGGCGTGTACGTCTTAACATGTAGCATCTAAAGGGAACCAAAAGGAGAATTTTCTTTCGTCAAAATTTTTCAGAAAATCACGTTTTAAGGAAATCCCGCATCGTGCGAAATTATCTTGTTTTTCCTAAACAACACGTTGTAAGTCGAAAAGCTTTCATGTTGCGTGTATGTCTACGTGTGTAGCCTCAAAAGAGAAGGCACAGGACAGTTTTCTCTCGAAAGGATATGTAAGAATACCACTTCATAAGGAAATACAGTTTTGCAGAGTAAAGACATATACGTACGCATTGGAAACTCTTTACGAGAAGAAATAACGCATAGTACAAAATTAGCTTGTATCTCCAAAACTACACGTTGTATCTCGAAAAGAATTGTTGTGGCGTGTACGTCTTAACATGTAGCATCTAAAGAGAACCAAAAGGAGAATTTTCTTTCGTCAAAATTTTTCAGAAAATCACGTTTTAAGGAAATCCCGCATCGTGCGAAATTATCTTGTTTTTCCTAAACAACACGTTGTAAGTGGAAAAGCTTTCATGTTGCGTGTATGTCTAAGTGTGTAGCCTCCAAAGAGAAGGCACAGGACAGTTTTCTCTCGAAAGGATATGTAAGAATACCACTTCATAAGGAAATACAGTTTTGCAGAGTAAAGACATATACGTACGCATTGGAAACTCTTTACGAGAAGAAATAACGCATAGTACAAAATTAGCTTGTATCTCCAAAACTACACGTTGTATCACGAAAAGAATTGTTGTGGCGTGTACGTCTTAACACGTAGCATCTAAAGAGAACCAAAAGGAGAATTTTCTTTCGTCAAAATTTTTCAGAAAATCACGTTTTAAGGAAATCCCGCATCGTGCGAAATTATCTTGTTTTTCCTAAACAACACGTTGTAAGTCGAAAAGCTTTCATGTTGCGTGTATGTCTAAGTGTGTAGCCTCAAAAGAGAAGGCACAGGACAGTTTTCTCTCGAAAGGATATGTAAGAATACCACTTCATAAGGAAATACAGTTTTGCAGAGTAAAGACATATACGTACGCATTGGAAACTCTTTACGAGAAGAAATAACGCATAGTACAAAATTAGCTTGTATCTCCAAAACTACACGTTGTATCTCGAAAAGAATTGTTGTGGCGTGTACGTCTTAACATGTAGCATCTAAAGAGAACCAAAAGGAGAATTTTCTTTCGTCAAAATTTTTCAGAAAATCACGTTTTAAGGAAATCCCGCATCGTGCGAAATTATCTTGTTTTTCCTAAACAACACGTTGTAAGTCGAAAAGCTTTCATGTTGCGTGTATGTCTAAGTGTGTAGCCTCAAAAGAGAAGGCACAGGACAGTTTTCTCTCGAAAGGATATGTAAGAATACCACTTCATAAGGAAATACAGTTTTGCAGAGTAAAGACATATACGTACGCATTGGAAACTCTTTACGAGAAGAAATAACGCATAGTACAAAATTAGCTTGTATCTCCAAAACTACACTTTGTATCTCGAACAGAATTGTTGTGGCGTGTACGTCTTAACATGTAGCATCTAAAGGGAACCAAAAGGAGAATTTTCTTTCGTCAAAATTTTTCAGAAAATCACGTTTTAAGGAAATCCCGCATCGTGCGAAATTATCTTGTTTTTCCTAAACAACACGTTGTAAGTCGAAAAGCTTTCATGTTGCGTGTATGTCTAAGTGTGTAGCCTCAAACGAGAAGGCACAGGACAGTTTTCTCTCGAAAGGATATGTAAGAATACCACTTCATAAGGAAATACAGTTTTGCAGAGTAAAGACATATACGTACGCATTGGAAACTCTTTACGAGAAGAAATAACGCATAGTACAAAATTAGCTTGTATCTCCAAAACTACACGTTGTATCTCGAAAAGAATTGTTGTGGCGTGTACGTCTTAACATGTAGCATCTAAAGGGAACCAAAAGGAGAATTTTCTTTCGTCAAAATTTTTCAGAAAATCACGTTTTAAGGAAATCCCGCATCGTGCGAAATTATCTTGTTTTTCCTAAACAACACGTTGTAAGTCGAAAAGCTTTCCTGTTGCGTGTATGTCTACGTGTGTAGCCTCAAAAGAGAAGGCACAGGACAGTTTTCTCTCGAAAGGATATGTAAGAATACCACTTCATAAGGAAATACAGTTTTGCAGAGTAAAGACATATACGTACGCATTGGAAACTCTTTACGAGAAGAAATAACGCATAGTACAAAATTAGCTTGTATCTCCAAAACTACACGTTGTATCTCGAAAAGAATTGTTGTGGCGTGTACGTCTTAACATGTAGCATCTAAAGAGAACCAAAAGGAGAATTTTCTTTCGTCAAAATTTTTCAGAAAATCACGTTTTAAGGAAATCCCGCATCGTGCGAAATTATCTTGTTTTTCCTAAACAACACGTTGTAAGTCGAAAAGCTTTCATGTTGCGTGTATGTCTACGTGTGTAGCCTCAAAAGAGAAGGCACAGGACAGTTTTCTCTCGAAAGGATATGTAAGAATACCACTTCATAAGGAAATACAGTTTTGCAGAGTAAAGACATATACGTACGCATTGGAAACTCTTTACGAGAAGAAATAACGCATAGTACAAAATTAGCTTGTATCTCCAAAACTACACGTTGTATCTCGAAAAGAATTGTTGTGGCGTGTACGTCTTAACATGTAGCATCTAAAGAGAACCAAAAGGAGAATTTTCTTTCGTCAAAATTTTTCAGAAAATCACGTTTTAAGGAAATCCCGCATCGTGCGAAATTATCTTGTTTTTCCTAAACAACACGTTGTAAGTCGAAAAGCTTTCATGTTGCGTGTATGTCTACGTGTGTAGCCTCAAAAGAGAAGGCACAGGACAGTTTTCTCTCGAAAGGATATGTAAGAATACCACTTCATAAGGAAATACAGTTTTGCAGAGTAAAGACATATACGTACGCATTGGAAACTCTTTACGAGAAGAAATAACGCATAGTACAAAATTAGCTTGTATCTCCAAAACTACACGTTGTATCTCGAAAAGAATTGTTGTGGCGTGTACGTCTTAACATGTAGCATCTAAAGAGAACCAAAAGGAGAATTTTCTTTCGTCAAAATTTTTCAGAAAATCACGTTTTAAGGAAATCCCGCATCGTGCGAAATTATCTTGTTTTTCCTAAACAACACGTTGTAAGTCGAAAAGCTTTCATGTTGCGTGTATGTCTAAGTGTGTAGCCTCAAAAGAGAAGGCACAGGACAGTTTTCTCTCGAAAGGATATGTAAGAATACCACTTCATAAGGAAATACAGTTTTGCAGAGTAAAGACATATGCGTCCGCATTGGAAACTCTTTACGAGAAGAAATAACGCATAGTACAAAATTAGCTTGTATCTCCAAAACTACACGTTGTATCTCGAAAAGAATTGTTGTGGCGTGTACGTCTTAACATGTAGCATCTAAAGAGAACCAAAAGGAGAATTTTCTTTCGTCAAAATTTTTCAGAAAATCACGTTTTAAGGAAATCCCGCATCGTGCGAAATTATCTTGTTTTTCCTAAACAACACGTTGTAAGTCGAAAAGCTTTCATGTTGCGTGTATGTCTAAGTGTGTAGCCTCAAAAGAGAAGGCACAGGACAGTTTTCTCTCGAAAGGATATGTAAGAATACCACTTCATAAGGAAATACAGTTTTGCAGAGTAAAGACATATACGTACGCATTGGAAACTCTTTACGAGAAGAAATAACGCATAGTACAAAATTAGCTTGTATCTCCAAAACTACACGTTGTATCTCGAAAAGAATTGTTGTGGCGTGTACGTCTTAACATGTAGCATCTAAAGGGAACCAAAAGGAGAATTTTCTTTCGTCAAAATTTTTCAGAAAATCACGTTTTAAGGAAATCCCGCATCGTGCGAAATTATCTTGTTTTTCCTAAACAACACGTTGTAAGTCGAAAAGCTTTCATGTTGCGTGTATGTCTAAGTGTGTAGCCTCAAAAGAGAAGGCACAGGACAGTTTTCTCTCGAAAGGATATGTAAGAATACCACTTCATAAGGAAATACAGTTTTGCAGAGTAAAGACATATACGTACGCATTGGAAACTCTTTACGAGAAGAAATAACGCATAGTACAAAATTAGCTTGTATCTCCAAAACTACACGTTGTATCTCGAAAAGAATTGTTGTGGCGTGTACGTCTTAACATGTAGCATCTAAAGGGAACCAAAAGGAGAATTTTCTTTCGTCAAAATTTTTCAGAAAATCACGTTTTAAGGAAATCCCGCATCGTGCGAAATTATCTTGTTTTTCCTAAACAACACGTTGTAAGTCGAAAAGCTTTCATGTTGCGTGTATGTCTAAGTGTGTAGCCTCAAAAGAGAAGGCACAGGACAGTTTTCTCTCGAAAGGATATGTAAGAATACCACTTCATAAGGAAATACAGTTTTGCAGAGTAAAGACATATACGTACGCATTGGAAACTCTTTACGAGAAGAAATAACGCATAGTACAAAATTAGCTTGTATCTCCAAAACTACACGTTGTATCTCGAAAAGAATTGTTGTGGCGTGTACGTCTTAACATGTAGCATCTAAAGGGAACCAAAAGGAGAATTTTCTTTCGTCAAAATTTTTCAGAAAATCACGTTTTAAGGAAATCCCGCATCGTGCGAAATTATCTTGTTTTTCCTAAACAACACGTTGTAAGTCGAAAAGCTTTCATGTTGCGTGTATGTCTAGGTGTGTAGCCTCAAAAGAGAAGGCACAGGACAGTTTTCTCTCGAAAGGATATGTAAGAATACCACTTCATAAGGAAATACAGTTTTGCAGAGTAAAGACATATACATACGCATTGGAAACTCTTTATGAGAAGAAATAACGCATAGTACAAAATTAGCTTGTATCTCCAAAACTACACGTTGTATCTCGAAAAGAATTGTTGTGGCGTGTACGTCTTAACATGTAGCATCTAAAGAGAACCAAAAGGAGAATTTTCTTTCGTCAAAATTTTTCAGAAAATCACGTTTTAAGGAAATCCCGCATCGTGCGAAATTATCTTGTTTTTCCTAAACAACACGTTGTAAGTCGAAAAGCTTTCATGTTGCGTGTATGTCTAAGTGTGTAGCCTCAAAAGAGAAGGCACAGGACAGTTTTCTCTCGAAAGGATATGTAAGAATACCACTTCATAAGGAAATACAGTTTTGCAGAGTAAAGACATATACGTACGCATTGGAAACTCTTTACGAGAAGAAATAACGCATAGTACAAAATTAGCTTGTATCTCCAAAACTACACGTTGTATCTCGAAAAGAATTGTTGTGGCGTGTACGTCTTGACATGTAGCATCTAAAGAGAACCAAAAGGAGAATTTTCTTTCGTCAAAATTTTTCAGAAAATCACGTTTTAAGGAAATCCCGCATCGTGCGAAATTATCTTGTTTTTCCTAAACAACACGTTGTAAGTCGAAAAGCTTTCATGTTGCGTGTATGTCTAAGTGTGTAGCCTCAAAAGAGAAGGCACAGGACAGTTTTCTCTCGAAAGGATATGTAAGAATACCACTTCATAAGGAAATACAGTTTTGCAGAGTAAAGACATATACGTACGCATTGGAAACTCTTTACGAGAAGAAATAACGCATAGTACAAAATTAGCTTGTATCTCCAAAACTACACTTTGTATCTCGAAAAGAATTGTTGTGGCGTGTACGTCTTAACATGTAGCATCTAAAGGGAACCAAAAGGAGAATTTTCTTTCGTCAAAATTTTTCAGAAAATCACGTTTTAAGGAAATCCCGCATCGTGCGAAATTATCTTGTTTTTCCTAAACAACACGTTGTAAGTCGAAAAGCTTTCATGTTGCGTGTATGTCTAAGTGTGTAGCCTCAAACGAGAAGGCACAGGACAGTTTTCTCTCGAAAGGATATGTAAGAATACCACTTCATAAGGAAATACAGTTTTGCAGAGTAAAGACATATACGTACGCATTGGAAACTCTTTACGAGAAGAAATAACGCATAGTACAAAATTAGCTTGTATCTCCAAAACTACACGTTGTATCTCGAAAAGAATTGTTGTGGCGTGTACGTCTTAACATGTAGCATCTAAAGAGAACCAAAAGGAGAATTTTCTTTCGTCAAAATTTTTCAGAAAATCACGTTTTAAGGAAATCCCGCATCGTGCGAAATTATCTTGTTTTTCCTAAACAACACGTTGTAAGTCGAAAAGCTTTCATGTTGCGTGTATGTCTAAGTGTGTAGCCTCAAAAGAGAAGGCACAGGACAGTTTTCTCTCGAAAGGATATGTAAGAATACCACTTCATAAGGAAATACAGTTTTGCAGAGTAAAGACATATACGTACGCATTGGAAACTCTTTACGAGAAGAAATAACGCATAGTACAAAATTAGCTTGTATCTCCAAAACTACACGTTGTATCTCGAAAAGAATTGTTGTGGCGTGTACGTCTTAACATGTAGCATCTAAAGGGAACCAAAAGGAGAATTTTCTTTCGTCAAAATTTTTCAGAAAATCACGTTTTAAGGAAATCCCGCATCGTGCGAAATTATCTTGTTTTTCCTAAACAACACGTTGTAAGTCGAAAAGCTTTCATGTTGCGTGTATGTCTAAGTGTGTAGCCTCAAAAGAGAAGGCACAGGACAGTTTTCTCTCGAAAGGATATGTAAGAATACCACTTCATAAGGAAATACAGTTTTGCAGAGTAAAGACATATACGTACGCATTGGAAACTCTTTACGAGAAGAAATAACGCATAGTACAAAATTAGCTTGTATCTCCAAAACTACACGTTGTATCTCGAAAAGAATTGTTGTGGCGTGTACGTCTTAACATGTAGCATCTAAAGGGAACCAAAAGGAGAATTTTCTTTCGTCAAAATTTTTCAGAAAATCACGTTTTAAGGAAATCCCGCATCGTGCGAAATTATCTTGTTTTTCCTAAACAACACGTTGTAAGTCGAAAAGCTTTCATGTTGCGTGTATGTCTACGTGTGTAGCCTCAAAAGAGAAGGCACAGGACAGTTTTCTCTCGAAAGGATATGTAAGAATACCACTTCATAAGGAAATACAGTTTTGCAGAGTAAAGACATATACGTACGCATTGGAAACTCTTTACGAGAAGAAATAACGCATAGTACAAAATTAGCTTGTATCTCCAAAACTACACGTTGTATCTCGAAAAGAATTGTTGTGGCGTGTACGTCTTAACATGTAGCATCTAAAGAGAACCAAAAGGAGAATTTTCTTTCGTCAAAATTTTTCAGAAAATCACGTTTTAAGGAAATCCCGCATCGTGCGAAATTATCTTGTTTTTCCTAAACAACACGTTGTAAGTCGAAAAGCTTTCATGTTGCGTGTATGTCTAAGTGTGTAGCCTCAAAAGAGAAGGCACAGGACAGTTTTCTCTCGAAAGGATATGTAAGAATACCACTTCATAAGGAAATACAGTTTTGCAGAGTAAAGACATATACGTACGCATTGGAAACTCTTTACGAGAAGAAATAACGCATAGTACAAAATTAGCTTGTATCTCCAAAACTACACGTTGTATCTCAAAAAGAATTGTTGTGGCGTGTACGTCTTAACATGTAGCATCTAAAGAGAACCAAAAGGAGAATTTTCTTTCGTCAAAATTTTTCAGAAAATCACGTTTTAAGGAAATCCCGCATCGTGCGAAATTATCTTGTTTTTCCTAAACAACACGTTGTAAGTCGAAAAGCTTTCATGTTGCGTGTATGTCTAAGTGTGTAGCCTCAAAAGAGAAGGCACAGGACAGTTTTCTCTCGAAAGGATATGTAAGAATACCACTTCATAAGGAAATACAGTTTTGCAGAGTAAAGACATATACGTACGCATTGGAAACTCTTTACGAGAAGAAATAACGCATAGTACAAAATTAGCTTGTATCTCCAAAACTACACGTTGTATCTCGAAAAGAATTGTTGTGGCGTGTACGTCTTAACATGTAGCATCTAAAGAGAACCAAAAGGAGAATTTTCTTTCGTCAAAATTTTTCAGAAAATCACGTTTTAAGGAAATCCCGCATCGTGCGAAATTATCTTGTTTTTCCTAAACAACACGTTGTAAGTCGAAAAGCTTTCATGTTGCGTGTATGTCTAAGTGTGTAGCCTCAAAAGAGAAGGCACAGGACAGTTTTCTCTCGAAAGGATATGTAAGAATACCACTTCATAAGGAAATACAGTTTTGCAGAGTAAAGACATATACGTACGCATTGGAAACTCTTTACGAGAAGAAATAACGCATAGTACAAAATTAGCTTGTATCTCCAAAACTACACTTTGTATCTCGAAAAGAATTGTTGTGGCGTGTACGCCTTAACATGTAGCATCTAAAGGGAACCAAAAGGAGAATTTTCTTTCGTCAAAATTTTTCAGAAAATCACGTTTTAAGGAAATCCCGCATCGTGCGAAATTATCTTGTTTTTCCTAAACAACACGTTGTAAGTCGAAAAGCTTTCCTGTTGCGTGTATGTCTACGTGTGTAGCCTCAAAAGAGAAGGCACAGGACAGTTTTCTCTCGAAAGGATATGTAAGAATACCACTTCATAAGGAAATACAGTTTTGCAGAGTAAAGACATATACGTACGCATTGGAAACTCTTTACGAGAAGAAATAACGCATAGTACAAAATTAGCTTGTATCTCCAAAACTACACGTTGCATCTCGAAAAGAATTGTTGTGGCGTGTACGTCTTAACATGTAGCATCTAAAGGGAACCAAAAGGAGAATTTTCTTTCGTCAAAATTTTTCAGAAAATCACGTTTTAAGGAAATCCCGCATCGTGCGAAATTATCTTGTTTTTCCTAAACAACACGTTGTAAGTCGAAAAGCTTTCATGTTGCGTGTATGTCTACGTGTGTAGCCTCAAAAGAGAAGGCACAGGACAGTTTTCTCTCGAAAGGATATGTAAGAATACCACTTCATAAGGAAATACAGTTTTGCAGAGTAAAGACATATACGTACGCATTGGAAACTCTTTACGAGAAGAAATAACGCATAGTACAAAATTAGCTTGTATCTCCAAAACTACACGTTGTATCTCGAAAAGAATTGTTGTGGCGTGTACGTCTTAACATGTAGCATCTAAAGAGAACCAAAAGGAGAATTTTCTTTCGTCAAAATTTTTCAGAAAATCACGTTTTAAGGAAATCCCGCATCGTGCGAAATTATCTTGTTTTTCCTAAACAACACGTTGTAAGTCGAAAAGCTTTCATGTTGCGTGTATGTCTACGTGTGTAGCCTCAAAAGAGAAGGCACAGGACAGTTTTCTCTCGAAAGGATATGTAAGAATACCACTTCATAAGGAAATACAGTTTTGCAGAGTAAAGACATATACGTACGCATTGGAAACTCTTTACGAGAAGAAATAACGCATAGTACAAAATTAGCTTGTATCTCCAAAACTACACGTTGTATCTCGAAAAGAATTGTTGTGGCGTGTACGTCTTAACATGTAGCATCTAAAGAGAACCAAAAGGAGAATTTTCTTTCGTCAAAATTTTTCAGAAAATCACGTTTTAAGGAAATCCCGCATCGTGCGAAATTATCTTGTTTTTCCTAAACAACACGTTGTAAGTCGAAAAGCTTTCATGTTGCGTGTATGTCTACGTGTGTAGCCTCAAAAGAGAAGGCACAGGACAGTTTTCTCTCGAAAGGATATGTAAGAATACCACTTCATAAGGAAATACAGTTTTGCAGAGTAAAGACATATACGTACGCATTGGAAACTCTTTACGAGAAGAAATAACGCATCGTACAAAATTAGCTTGTATCTCCAAAACTACACGTTGTATCTCGAAAAGAATTGTTGTGGCGTGTACGTCTTAACATGTAGCATCTAAAGAGAACCAAAAGGAGAATTTTCTTTCGTCAAAATTTTTCAGAAAATCACGTTTTAAGGAAATCCCGCATCGTGCGAAATTATCTTGTTTTTTCTAAACAACACTTTGTAAGTCGAAAAGCTTTCATGTTGCGTGTATGTCTAAGTGTGTAGCCTCAAAAGAGAAGGCACAGGACAGTTTTCTCTCGAAAGGATATGTAAGAATACCACTTCATAAGGAAATACAGTTTTGCAGAGTAAAGACATATACGTACGCATTGGAAACTCTTTACGAGAAGAAATAACGCATAGTACAAAATTAGCTTGTATCTCCAAAACTACACGTTGTATCTCGAAAAGAATTGTTGTGGCGTGTACGTCTTAACATGTAGCATCTAAAGAGAACCAAAAGGAGAATTTTCTTTCGTCAAAATTTTTCAGAAAATCACGTTTTAAGGAAATCCCGCATCGTGCGAAATTATCTTGTTTTTCCTAAACAACACGTTGTAAGTCGAAAAGCTTTCATGTTGCGTGTATGTCTACGTGTGTAGCCTCAAAAGAGAAGGCACAGGACAGTTTTCTCTCGAAAGGATATGTAAGAATACCACTTCATAAGGAAATACAGTTTTGCAGAGTAAAGACATATACGTACGCATTGGAAACTCTTTACGAGAAGAAATAACGCATAGTACAAAATTAGCTTGTATCTCCAAAACTACACGTTGTATCTCGAAAAGAATTGTTGTGGCGTGTACGTCTTAACATGTAGCATCTAAAGAGAACCAAAAGGAGAATTTTCTTTCGTCAAAATTTTTCAGAAAATCACGTTTTAAGGAAATCCCGCATCGTGCGAAATTATCTTGTTTTTCCTAAACAACACGTTGTAAGTCGTAAAGCTTTCATGTTGCGTGTATGTCTAAGTGTGTAGCCTCAAAAGAGAAGGCACAGGACAGTTTTCTCTCGAAAGGATATGTAAGAATACCACTTCATAAGGAAATACAGTTTTGCAGAGTAAAGACATATACGTACGCATTGGAAACTCTTTACGAGAAGAAATAACGCATAGTACAAAATTAGCTTGTATCTCCAAAACTACACGTTGTATCTCGAAAAGAATTGTTGTGGCGTGTACGTCTTAACATGTAGCATCTAAAGAGAACCAAAAGGAGAATTTTCTTTCGTCAAAATTTTTCAGAAAATCACGTTTTAAGGAAATCCCGCATCGTGCGAAATTATCTTGTTTTTCCTAAACAACACGTTGTAAGTCGAAAAGCTTTCATGTTGCGTGTATGTCTAAGTGTGTAGCCTCAAAAGAGAAGGCACAGGACAGTTTTCTCTCGAAAGGATATGTAAGAATACCACTTCATAAGGAAATACAGTTTTGCAGAGTAAAGACATATACGTACGCATTGGAAACTCTTTACGAGAAGAAATAACGCATAGTACAAAATTAGCTTGTATCTCCAAAACTACACTTTGTATCTCGAAAAGAATTGTTGTGGCGTGTACGCCTTAACATGTAGCATCTAAAGGGAACCAAAAGGAGAATTTTCTTTCGTCAAAATTTTTCAGAAAATCACGTTTTAAGGAAATCCCGCATCGTGCGAAATTATCTTGTTTTTCCTAAACAACACGTTGTAAGTCGAAAAGCTTTCATGTTGCGTGTATGTCTAAGTGTGTAGCCTCAAACGAGAAGGCACAGGACAGTTTTCTCTTGAAAGGATATGTAAGAATACCACTTCATAAGGAAATACAGTTTTGCAGAGTAAAGACATATACGTACGCATTGGAAACTCTTTACGAGAAGAAATAACGCATAGTACAAAATTAGCTTGTATCTCCAAAACTACACGTTGTATCTCGAAAAGAATTGTTGTGGCGTGTACGTCTTAACATGTAGCATCTAAAGGGAACCAAAAGGAGAATTTTCTTTCGTCAAAATTTTTCAGAAAATCACGTTTTAAGGAAATCCCGCATCGTGCGAAATTATCTTGTTTTTCCTAAACAACACGTTGTAAGTCGAAAAGCTTTCATGTTGCGTGTATGTCTAAGTGTGTAGCCTCAAAAGAGAAGGCACAGGACAGTTTTCTCTCGAAAGGATATGTAAGAATACCACTTCATAAGGAAATACAGTTTTGCAGAGTAAAGACATATACGTACGCATTGGAAACTCTTTACGAGAAGAAATAACGCATAGTACAAAATTAGCTTGTATCTCCAAAACTACACGTTGTATCTCGAAAAGAATTGTTGTGGCGTGTACGTCTTAACATGTAGCATCTAAAGGGAACCAAAAGGAGAATTTTCTTTCGTCAAAATTTTTCAGAAAATCACGTTTTAAGGAAATCCCGAATCGTGCGAAATTATCTTGTTTTTCCTAAACAACACGTTGTAAGTCGAAAAGCTTTCATGTTGCGTGTATGTCTACGTGTGTAGCCTCAAAAGAGAAGGCACAGGACAGTTTTCTCTCGAAAGGATATGTAAGAATACCACTTCATAAGGAAATACAGTTTTGCAGAGTAACGACATATACGTACGCATTGGAAACTCTTTACGAGAAGAAATAACGCATAGTACAAAATTAGCTTGTATCTCCAAAACTACACGTTGTATCTCGAAAAGAATTGTTGTGGCGTGTACGTCTTAACATGTAGCATCTAAAGAGAACCAAAAGGAGAATTTTCTTTCGTCAAAATTTTTCAGAAAATCACGTTTTAAGGAAATCCCGCATCGTGCGAAATTATCTTGTTTTTCCTAAACAACACGTTGTAAGTCGAAAAGCTTTCATGTTGCGTGTATGTCTACGTGTGTAGCCTCAAAAGAGAAGGCACAGGACAGTTTTCTCTCGAAAGGATATGTAAGAATACCACTTCATAAGGAAATACAGTTTTGCAGAGTAAAGACATATACGTACGCATTGGAAACTCTTTACGAGAAGAAATAACGCATAGTACAAAATTAGCTTGTATCTCCAAAACTACACGTTGTATCTCGAAAAGAATTGTTGTGGCGTGTACGTCTTAACATGTAGCATCTAAAGAGAACCAAAAGGAGAATTTTCTTTCGTCAAAATTTTTCAGAAAATCACGTTTTAAGGAAATCCCGCATCGTGCGAAATTATCTTGTTTTTCCTAAACAACACGTTGTAAGTCGAAAAGCTTTCATGTTGCGTGTATGTCTAAGTGTGTAGCCTCAAAAGAGAAGGCACAGGACAGTTTTCTCTCGAAAGGATATGTAAGAATACCACTTCATAAGGAAATACAGTTTTACAGAGTAAAGACATATACGTACGCATTGGAAACTCATTACGAGAAGAAATAACGCATAGTACAAAATTAGCTTGTATCTCCAAAACTACACGTTGTATCTCGAAAAGAATTGTTGTGGCGTGTACGTCTTAACATGTAGCATCTAAAGAGAACCAAAAGGAGAATTTTCTTTCGTCAAAATTTTTCAGAAAATCACGTTTTAAGGAAATCCCGCATCGTGCGAAATTATCTTGTTTTTCCTAAACAACACGTTGTAAGTCGAAAAGCTTTCATGTTGCGTGTATGTCTAAGTGTGTAGCCTCAAAAGAGAAGGCACAGGACAGTTTTCTCTCGAAAGGATATGTAAGAATACCACTTCATAAGGAAATACAGTTTTGCAGAGTAAAGACATATACGTACGCATTGGAAACTCTTTACGAGAAGAAATAACGCATAGTACAAAATTAGCTTGTATCTCCAAAACTACACGTTGTATCTCGAAAAGAATTGTTGTGGCGTGTACGTCTTAACATGTAGCATCTAAAGAGAACCAAAAGGAGAATTTTCTTTCGTCAAAATTTTTCAGAAAATCACGTTTTAAGGAAATCCCGCATCGTGCGAAATTATCTTGTTTTTCCTAAACAACACGTTGTAAGTCGAAAAGCTTTCATGTTGCGTGTATGTCTAAGTGTGTAGCCTCAAAAGAGAAGGCACAGGACAGTTTTCTCTCGAAAGGATATGTAAGAATACCACTTCATAAGGAAATACAGTTTTGCAGAGTAAAGACATATACGTACGCATTGGAAACTCTTTACGAGAAGAAATAACGCATAGTACAAAATTAGCTTGTATCTCCAAAACTACACGTTGTATCTCGAAAAGAATTGTTGTGGCGTGTACGTCTTAACATGTAGCATCTAAAAAGAACCAAAAGGAGAATTTTCTTTCGTCAAATTTTTTCAGAAAATCACGTTTTAAGGAAATCACGCATCGTGCGAAATTATCTTGTTTTTCCTAAACAACACGTTGTAAGTCGAAAAGCTTTCATGTTGCGTGTATGTCTACGTGTGTAGCCTCAAAAGAGAAGGCACAGGACAGTTTTCTCTCGAAAGGATATGTAAGAATACCACTTCATAAGGAAATACAGTTTTGCAGAGTAAAGACATATACGTACGCATTGGAAACTCTTTACGAGAAGAAATAACGCATAGTACAAAATTAGCTTGTATCTCCAAAACTACACGTTGTATCTCGAAAAGAATTGTTGTGGCGTGTACGTCTTAACATGTAGCATCTAAAGAGAACCAAAAGGAGAATTTTCTTTCGTCAAAATTTTTCAGAAAATCACGTTTTAAGGAAATCCCGCATCGTGCGAAATTATCTTGTTTTTCCTAAACAACACGTTGTAAGTCGAAAAGCTTTCATGTTGCGTGTATGTCTACGTGTGTAGCCTCAAAAGAGAAGGCACAGGACAGTTTTCTCTCGAAAGGATATGTAAGAATACCACTTCATAAGGAAATACAGTTTTGCAGAGTAAAGACATATACGTACGCATTGGAAACTCTTTACGAGAAGAAATAACGCATAGTACAAAATTAGCTTGTATCTCCAAAACTACACGTTGTATCTCGAAAAGAATTGTTGTGGCGTGTACGTCTTAACATGTAGCATCTAAAGAGAACCAAAAGGAGAATTTTCTTTCGTCAAAATTTTTCAGAAAATCACGTTTTAAGGAAATCCCGCATCGTGCGAAATTATCTTGTTTTTCCTAAACAACACGTTGTAAGTCGAAAAGCTTTCATGTTGCGTGTATGTCTAAGTGTGTAGCCTCAAAAGAGAAGGCACAGGACAGTTTTCTCTCGAAAGGATATGTAAGAATACCACTTCATAAGGAAATACAGTTTTGCAGAGTAAAGACATATACGTACGCATTGGAAACTCTTTACGAGAAGAAATAACGCATAGTACAAAATTAGCTTGTATCTCCAAAACTACACGTTGTATCTCGAAAAGAATTGTTGTGGCGTGTACGTCTTAACATGTAGCATCTAAAAAGAACCAAAAGGAGAATTTTCTTTCGTCAAATTTTTTCAGAAAATCACGTTTTAAGGAAATCACGCATCGTGCGAAATTATCTTGTTTTTCCTAAACAACACGTTGTAAGTCGAAAAGCTTTCATGTTGCGTGTATGTCTACGTGTGTAGCCTCAAAAGAGAAGGCACAGGACAGTTTTCTCTCGAAAGGATATGTAAGAATACCACTTCATAAGGAAATACAGTTTTGCAGAGTAAAGACATATACGTACGCATTGGAAACTCTTTACGAGAAGAAATAACGCATAGTACAAAATTAGCTTGTATCTCCAAAACTACACGTTGTATCTCGAAAAGAATTGTTGTGGCGTGTACGTCTTAACATGTAGCATCTAAAGAGAACCAAAAGGAGAATTTTCTTTCGTCAAAATTTTTCAGAAAATCACGTTTTAAGGAAATCCCGCATCGTGCGAAATTATCTTGTTTTTCCTAAACAACACGTTGTAAGTCGAAAAGCTTTCATGTTGCGTGTATGTCTACGTGTGTAGCCTCAAAAGAGAAGGCACAGGACAGTTTTCTCTCGAAAGGATATGTAAGAATACCACTTCATAAGGAAATACAGTTTTGCAGAGTAAAGACATATACGTACGCATTGGAAACTCTTTACGAGAAGAAATAACGCATAGTACAAAATTAGCTTGTATCTCCAAAACTACACGTTGTATCTCGAAAAGAATTGTTGTGGCGTGTACGTCTTAACATGTAGCATCTAAAGAGAACCAAAAGGAGAATTTTCTTTCGTCAAAATTTTTCAGAAAATCACGTTTTAAGGAAATCCCGCATCGTGCGAAATTATCTTGTTTTTCCTAAACAACACGTTGTAAGTCGAAAAGCTTTCATGTTGCGTGTATGTCTAAGTGTGTAGCCTCAAAAGAGAAGGCACAGGACAGTTTTCTCTCGAAAGGATATGTAAGAATACCACTTCATAAGGAAATACAGTTTTGCAGAGTAAAGACATATACGTACGCATTGGAAACTCTTTACGAGAAGAAATAACGCATAGTACAAAATTAGCTTGTATCTCCAAAACTACACGTTGTATCTCGAAAAGAATTGTTGTGGCGTGTACGTCTTAACATGTAGCATCTAAAGAGAACCAAAAGGAGAATTTTCTTTCGTCAAAATTTTTCAGAAAATCACGTTTTAAGGAAATCCCGCATCGTGCGAAATTATCTTGTTTTTCCTAAACAACACGTTGTAAGTCGAAAAGCTTTCATGTTGCGTGTATGTCTAAGTGTGTAGCCTCAAAAGAGAAGGCACAGGACAGTTTTCTCTCGAAAGGATATGTAAGAATACCACTTCATAAGGAAATACAGTTTTGCAGAGTAAAGACATATACGTACGCATTGGAAACTCATTACGAGAAGAAATAACGCATAGTACAAAATTAGCTTGTATCTCCAAAACTACACGTTG
Organism: Apodemus sylvaticus; assembly: GCF_947179515.1. Classification (NCBI taxonomy): domain Eukaryota; kingdom Metazoa; phylum Chordata; class Mammalia; order Rodentia; family Muridae; genus Apodemus; species Apodemus sylvaticus. The sequence goes on from NW_026263205.1 coordinate 184,285, forward strand.
TATCTCGAAAAGAATTGTTGTGGCGTGTACGTCTTAACATGTAGCATCTAAAGAGAACCAAAAGGAGAATTTTCTTTCGTCAAAATTTTTCAGAAAATCACGTTTTAAGGAAATCCCGCATCGTGCGAAATTATCTTGTTTTTCCTAAACAACACGTTGTAAGTCGAAAAGCTTTCATGTTGCGTGTATGTCTAAGTGTGTAGCCTCAAAAGAGAAGGCACAGGACAGTTTTCTCTCGAAAGGATATGTAAGAATACCACTTCATAAGGAAATACAGTTTTGCAGAGTAAAGACATATACGTACGCATTGGAAACTCTTTACGAGAAGAAATAACGCATAGTACAAAATTAGCTTGTATCTCCAAAAATACACGTTGTATCTCGAAAAGAATTGTTGTGGCGTGTACGTCTTAACATGTAGCATCTAAAGAGAACCAAAAGGAGAATTTTCTTTCGTCAAAATTTTTCAGAAAATCACGTTTTAAGGAAATCCCGCATCGTGCGAAATTATCTTGTTTTTCCTAAACAACACGTTGTAAGTCGAAAAGCTTTCATGTTGCGTGTATGTCTAAGTGTGTAGCCTCAAAAGAGAAGGCACAGGACAGTTTTCTCTCGAAAGGATATGTAAGAATACCACTTCATAAGGAAATACAGTTTTGCAGAGTAAAGACATATACGTACGCATTGGAAACTCTTTACGAGAAGAAATAACGCATAGTACAAAATTAGCTTGTATCTCCAAAACTACACGTTGTATCTCGAAAAGAATTGTTGTGGCGTGTACGTCTTAACATGTAGCATCTAAAGAGAACCAAAAGGAGAATTTTCTTTCGTCAAATTTTTTCAGAAAATCACGTTTTAAGGAAATCACGCATCGTGCGAAATTATCTTGTTTTTCCTAAACAACACGTTGTAAGTCGAAAAGCTTTCATGTTGCGTGTATGTCTACGTGTGTAGCCTCAAAAGAGAAGGCACAGGACAGTTTTCTCTCGAAAGGATATGTAAGAATACCACTTCATAAGGAAATACAGTTTTGCAGAGTAAAGACATATACGTACGCATTGGAAACTCTTTACGAGAAGAAATAACGCATAGTACAAAATTAGCTTGTATCTCCAAAACTACACGTTGTATCTCGAAAAGAATTGTTGTGGCGTGTACGTCTTAACATGTAGCATCTAAAGAGAACCAAAAGGAGAATTTTCTTTCGTCAAAATTTTTCAGAAAATCACGTTTTAAGGAAATCCCGCATCGTGCGAAATTATCTTGTTTTTCCTAAACAACACGTTGTAAGTCGAAAAGCTTTCATGTTGCGTGTATGTCTAAGTGTGTAGCCTCAAAAGAGAAGGCACAGGACAGTTTTCTCTCGAAAGGATATGTAAGAATACCACTTCATAAGGAAATACAGTTTTGCAGAGTAAAGACATATACGTACGCATTGGAAACTCTTTACGAGAAGAAATAACGCATAGTACAAAATTAGCTTGTATCTCCAAAACTACACGTTGTATCTCAAAAAGAATTGTTGTGGCGTGTACGTCTTAACATGTAGCATCTAAAGAGAACCAAAAGGAGAATTTTCTTTCGTCAAAATTTTTCAGAAAATCACGTTTTAAGGAAATCCCGCATCGTGCGAAATTATCTTGTTTTTCCTAAACAACACGTTGTAAGTCGAAAAGCTTTCATGTTGCGTGTATGTCTAAGTGTGTAGCCTCAAAAGAGAAGGCACAGGACAGTTTTCTCTCGAAAGGATATGTAAGAATACCACTTCATAAGGAAATACAGTTTTGCAGAGTAAAGACATATACGTACGCATTGGAAACTCTTTACGAGAAGAAATAACGCATAGTACAAAATTAGCTTGTATCTCCAAAACTACACGTTGTATCTCGAAAAGAATTGTTGTGGCGTGTACGTCTTAACATGTAGCATCTAAAGAGAACCAAAAGGAGAATTTTCTTTCGTCAAAATTTTTCAGAAAATCACGTTTTAAGGAAATCCCGCATCGTGCGAAATTATCTTGTTTTTCCTAAACAACACGTTGTAAGTCGAAAAGCTTTCATGTTGCGTGTATGTCTAAGTGTGTAGCCTCAAAAGAGAAGGCACAGGACAGTTTTCTCTCGAAATGATATGTAAGAATACCACTTCATAAGGAAATACAGTTTTGCAGAGTAAAGACATATACGTACGCATTGGAAACTCTTTACGAGAAGAAATAACGCATAGTACAAAATTAGCTTGTATCTCCAAAACTACACTTTGTATCTCGAAAAGAATTGTTGTGGCGTGTACGCCTTAACATGTAGCATCTAAAGGGAACCAAAAGGAGAATTTTCTTTCGTCAAAATTTTTCAGAAAATCACGTTTTAAGGAAATCCCGCATCGTGCGAAATTATCTTGTTTTTCCTAAACAACACGTTGTAAGTCGAAAAGCTTTCCTGTTGCGTGTATGTCTACGTGTGTAGCCTCAAAAGAGAAGGCACAGGACAGTTTTCTCTCGAAAGGATATGTAAGAATACCACTTCATAAGGAAATACAGTTTTGCAGAGTAAAGACATATACGTACGCATTGGAAACTCTTTACGAGAAGAAATAACGCATAGTACAAAATTAGCTTGTATCTCCAAAACTACACGTTGCATCTCGAAAAGAATTGTTGTGGCGTGTACGTCTTAACATGTAGCATCTAAAGGGAACCAAAAGGAGAATTTTCTTTCGTCAAAATTTTTCAGAAAATCACGTTTTAAGGAAATCCCGCATCGTGCGAAATTATCTTGTTTTTCCTAAACAACACGTTGTAAGTCGAAAAGCTTTCATGTTGCGTGTATGTCTACGTGTGTAGCCTCAAAAGAGAAGGCACAGGACAGTTTTCTCTCGAAAGGATATGTAAGAATACCACTTCATAAGGAAATACAGTTTTGCAGAGTAAAGACATATACGTACGCATTGGAAACTCTTTACGAGAAGAAATAACGCATAGTACAAAATTAGCTTGTATCTCCAAAACTACACGTTGTATCTCGAAAAGAATTGTTGTGGCGTGTACGTCTTAACATGTAGCATCTAAAGAGAACCAAAAGGAGAATTTTCTTTCGTCAAAATTTTTCAGAAAATCACGTTTTAAGGAAATCCCGCATCGTGCGAAATTATCTTGTTTTTCCTAAACAACACGTTGTAAGTCGAAAAGCTTTCATGTTGCGTGTATGTCTACGTGTGTAGCCTCAAAAGAGAAGGCACAGGACAGTTTTCTCTCGAAAGGATATGTAAGAATACCACTTCATAAGGAAATACAGTTTTGCAGAGTAAAGACATATACGTACGCATTGGAAACTCTTTACGAGAAGAAATAACGCATAGTACAAAATTAGCTTGTATCTCCAAAACTACACGTTGTATCTCGAAAAGAATTGTTGTGGCGTGTACGTCTTAACATGTAGCATCTAAAGAGAACCAAAAGGAGAATTTTCTTTCGTCAAAATTTTTCAGAAAATCACGTTTTAAGGAAATCCCGCATCGTGCGAAATTATCTTGTTTTTCCTAAACAACACGTTGTAAGTCGAAAAGCTTTCATGTTGCGTGTATGTCTACGTGTGTAGCCTCAAAAGAGAAGGCACAGGACAGTTTTCTCTCGAAAGGATATGTAAGAATACCACTTCATAAGGAAATACAGTTTTGCAGAGTAAAGACATATACGTACGCATTGGAAACTCTTTACGAGAAGAAATAACGCATCGTACAAAATTAGCTTGTATCTCCAAAACTACACGTTGTATCTCGAAAAGAATTGTTGTGGCGTGTACGTCTTAACATGTAGCATCTAAAGAGAACCAAAAGGAGAATTTTCTTTCGTCAAAATTTTTCAGAAAATCACGTTTTAAGGAAATCCCGCATCGTGCGAAATTATCTTGTTTTTTCTAAACAACACTTTGTAAGTCGAAAAGCTTTCATGTTGCGTGTATGTCTAAGTGTGTAGCCTCAAAAGAGAAGGCACAGGACAGTTTTCTCTCGAAAGGATATGTAAGAATACCACTTCATAAGGAAATACAGTTTTGCAGAGTAAAGACATATACGTACGCATTGGAAACTCTTTACGAGAAGAAATAACGCATAGTACAAAATTAGCTTGTATCTCCAAAACTACACGTTGTATCTCGAAAAGAATTGTTGTGGCGTGTACGTCTTAACATGTAGCATCTAAAGAGAACCAAAAGGAGAATTTTCTTTCGTCAAAATTTTTCAGAAAATCACGTTTTAAGGAAATCCCGCATCGTGCGAAATTATCTTGTTTTTCCTAAACAACACGTTGTAAGTCGAAAAGCTTTCATGTTGCGTGTATGTCTACGTGTGTAGCCTCAAAAGAGAAGGCACAGGACAGTTTTCTCTCGAAAGGATATGTAAGAATACCACTTCATAAGGAAATACAGTTTTGCAGAGTAAAGACATATACGTACGCATTGGAAACTCTTTACGAGAAGAAATAACGCATAGTACAAAATTAGCTTGTATCTCCAAAACTACACGTTGTATCTCGAAAAGAATTGTTGTGGCGTGTACGTCTTAACATGTAGCATCTAAAGAGAACCAAAAGGAGAATTTTCTTTCGTCAAAATTTTTCAGAAAATCACGTTTTAAGGAAATCCCGCATCGTGCGAAATTATCTTGTTTTTCCTAAACAACACGTTGTAAGTCGTAAAGCTTTCATGTTGCGTGTATGTCTAAGTGTGTAGCCTCAAAAGAGAAGGCACAGGACAGTTTTCTCTCGAAAGGATATGTAAGAATACCACTTCATAAGGAAATACAGTTTTGCAGAGTAAAGACATATACGTACGCATTGGAAACTCTTTACGAGAAGAAATAACGCATAGTACAAAATTAGCTTGTATCTCCAAAACTACACGTTGTATCTCGAAAAGAATTGTTGTGGCGTGTACGTCTTAACATGTAGCATCTAAAGAGAACCAAAAGGAGAATTTTCTTTCGTCAAAATTTTTCAGAAAATCACGTTTTAAGGAAATCCCGCATCGTGCGAAATTATCTTGTTTTTCCTAAACAACACGTTGTAAGTCGAAAAGCTTTCATGTTGCGTGTATGTCTAAGTGTGTAGCCTCAAAAGAGAAGGCACAGGACAGTTTTCTCTCGAAAGGATATGTAAGAATACCACTTCATAAGGAAATACAGTTTTGCAGAGTAAAGACATATACGTACGCATTGGAAACTCTTTACGAGAAGAAATAACGCATAGTACAAAATTAGCTTGTATCTCCAAAACTACACTTTGTATCTCGAAAAGAATTGTTGTGGCGTGTACGCCTTAACATGTAGCATCTAAAGGGAACCAAAAGGAGAATTTTCTTTCGTCAAAATTTTTCAGAAAATCACGTTTTAAGGAAATCCCGCATCGTGCGAAATTATCTTGTTTTTCCTAAACAACACGTTGTAAGTCGAAAAGCTTTCATGTTGCGTGTATGTCTAAGTGTGTAGCCTCAAACGAGAAGGCACAGGACAGTTTTCTCTTGAAAGGATATGTAAGAATACCACTTCATAAGGAAATACAGTTTTGCAGAGTAAAGACATATACGTACGCATTGGAAACTCTTTACGAGAAGAAATAACGCATAGTACAAAATTAGCTTGTATCTCCAAAACTACACGTTGTATCTCGAAAAGAATTGTTGTGGCGTGTACGTCTTAACATGTAGCATCTAAAGGGAACCAAAAGGAGAATTTTCTTTCGTCAAAATTTTTCAGAAAATCACGTTTTAAGGAAATCCCGCATCGTGCGAAATTATCTTGTTTTTCCTAAACAACACGTTGTAAGTCGAAAAGCTTTCATGTTGCGTGTATGTCTAAGTGTGTAGCCTCAAAAGAGAAGGCACAGGACAGTTTTCTCTCGAAAGGATATGTAAGAATACCACTTCATAAGGAAATACAGTTTTGCAGAGTAAAGACATATACGTACGCATTGGAAACTCTTTACGAGAAGAAATAACGCATAGTACAAAATTAGCTTGTATCTCCAAAACTACACGTTGTATCTCGAAAAGAATTGTTGTGGCGTGTACGTCTTAACATGTAGCATCTAAAGGGAACCAAAAGGAGAATTTTCTTTCGTCAAAATTTTTCAGAAAATCACGTTTTAAGGAAATCCCGAATCGTGCGAAATTATCTTGTTTTTCCTAAACAACACGTTGTAAGTCGAAAAGCTTTCATGTTGCGTGTATGTCTACGTGTGTAGCCTCAAAAGAGAAGGCACAGGACAGTTTTCTCTCGAAAGGATATGTAAGAATACCACTTCATAAGGAAATACAGTTTTGCAGAGTAACGACATATACGTACGCATTGGAAACTCTTTACGAGAAGAAATAACGCATAGTACAAAATTAGCTTGTATCTCCAAAACTACACGTTGTATCTCGAAAAGAATTGTTGTGGCGTGTACGTCTTAACATGTAGCATCTAAAGAGAACCAAAAGGAGAATTTTCTTTCGTCAAAATTTTTCAGAAAATCACGTTTTAAGGAAATCCCGCATCGTGCGAAATTATCTTGTTTTTCCTAAACAACACGTTGTAAGTCGAAAAGCTTTCATGTTGCGTGTATGTCTACGTGTGTAGCCTCAAAAGAGAAGGCACAGGACAGTTTTCTCTCGAAAGGATATGTAAGAATACCACTTCATAAGGAAATACAGTTTTGCAGAGTAAAGACATATACGTACGCATTGGAAACTCTTTACGAGAAGAAATAACGCATAGTACAAAATTAGCTTGTATCTCCAAAACTACACGTTGTATCTCGAAAAGAATTGTTGTGGCGTGTACGTCTTAACATGTAGCATCTAAAGAGAACCAAAAGGAGAATTTTCTTTCGTCAAAATTTTTCAGAAAATCACGTTTTAAGGAAATCCCGCATCGTGCGAAATTATCTTGTTTTTCCTAAACAACACGTTGTAAGTCGAAAAGCTTTCATGTTGCGTGTATGTCTAAGTGTGTAGCCTCAAAAGAGAAGGCACAGGACAGTTTTCTCTCGAAAGGATATGTAAGAATACCACTTCATAAGGAAATACAGTTTTACAGAGTAAAGACATATACGTACGCATTGGAAACTCATTACGAGAAGAAATAACGCATAGTACAAAATTAGCTTGTATCTCCAAAACTACACGTTGTATCTCGAAAAGAATTGTTGTGGCGTGTACGTCTTAACATGTAGCATCTAAAGAGAACCAAAAGGAGAATTTTCTTTCGTCAAAATTTTTCAGAAAATCACGTTTTAAGGAAATCCCGCATCGTGCGAAATTATCTTGTTTTTCCTAAACAACACGTTGTAAGTCGAAAAGCTTTCATGTTGCGTGTATGTCTAAGTGTGTAGCCTCAAAAGAGAAGGCACAGGACAGTTTTCTCTCGAAAGGATATGTAAGAATACCACTTCATAAGGAAATACAGTTTTGCAGAGTAAAGACATATACGTACGCATTGGAAACTCTTTACGAGAAGAAATAACGCATAGTACAAAATTAGCTTGTATCTCCAAAACTACACGTTGTATCTCGAAAAGAATTGTTGTGGCGTGTACGTCTTAACATGTAGCATCTAAAGAGAACCAAAAGGAGAATTTTCTTTCGTCAAAATTTTTCAGAAAATCACGTTTTAAGGAAATCCCGCATCGTGCGAAATTATCTTGTTTTTCCTAAACAACACGTTGTAAGTCGAAAAGCTTTCATGTTGCGTGTATGTCTAAGTGTGTAGCCTCAAAAGAGAAGGCACAGGACAGTTTTCTCTCGAAAGGATATGTAAGAATACCACTTCATAAGGAAATACAGTTTTGCAGAGTAAAGACATATACGTACGCATTGGAAACTCTTTACGAGAAGAAATAACGCATAGTACAAAATTAGCTTGTATCTCCAAAACTACACGTTGTATCTCGAAAAGAATTGTTGTGGCGTGTACGTCTTAACATGTAGCATCTAAAAAGAACCAAAAGGAGAATTTTCTTTCGTCAAATTTTTTCAGAAAATCACGTTTTAAGGAAATCACGCATCGTGCGAAATTATCTTGTTTTTCCTAAACAACACGTTGTAAGTCGAAAAGCTTTCATGTTGCGTGTATGTCTACGTGTGTAGCCTCAAAAGAGAAGGCACAGGACAGTTTTCTCTCGAAAGGATATGTAAGAATACCACTTCATAAGGAAATACAGTTTTGCAGAGTAAAGACATATACGTACGCATTGGAAACTCTTTACGAGAAGAAATAACGCATAGTACAAAATTAGCTTGTATCTCCAAAACTACACGTTGTATCTCGAAAAGAATTGTTGTGGCGTGTACGTCTTAACATGTAGCATCTAAAGAGAACCAAAAGGAGAATTTTCTTTCGTCAAAATTTTTCAGAAAATCACGTTTTAAGGAAATCCCGCATCGTGCGAAATTATCTTGTTTTTCCTAAACAACACGTTGTAAGTCGAAAAGCTTTCATGTTGCGTGTATGTCTACGTGTGTAGCCTCAAAAGAGAAGGCACAGGACAGTTTTCTCTCGAAAGGATATGTAAGAATACCACTTCATAAGGAAATACAGTTTTGCAGAGTAAAGACATATACGTACGCATTGGAAACTCTTTACGAGAAGAAATAACGCATAGTACAAAATTAGCTTGTATCTCCAAAACTACACGTTGTATCTCGAAAAGAATTGTTGTGGCGTGTACGTCTTAACATGTAGCATCTAAAGAGAACCAAAAGGAGAATTTTCTTTCGTCAAAATTTTTCAGAAAATCACGTTTTAAGGAAATCCCGCATCGTGCGAAATTATCTTGTTTTTCCTAAACAACACGTTGTAAGTCGAAAAGCTTTCATGTTGCGTGTATGTCTAAGTGTGTAGCCTCAAAAGAGAAGGCACAGGACAGTTTTCTCTCGAAAGGATATGTAAGAATACCACTTCATAAGGAAATACAGTTTTGCAGAGTAAAGACATATACGTACGCATTGGAAACTCTTTACGAGAAGAAATAACGCATAGTACAAAATTAGCTTGTATCTCCAAAACTACACGTTGTATCTCGAAAAGAATTGTTGTGGCGTGTACGTCTTAACATGTAGCATCTAAAAAGAACCAAAAGGAGAATTTTCTTTCGTCAAATTTTTTCAGAAAATCACGTTTTAAGGAAATCACGCATCGTGCGAAATTATCTTGTTTTTCCTAAACAACACGTTGTAAGTCGAAAAGCTTTCATGTTGCGTGTATGTCTACGTGTGTAGCCTCAAAAGAGAAGGCACAGGACAGTTTTCTCTCGAAAGGATATGTAAGAATACCACTTCATAAGGAAATACAGTTTTGCAGAGTAAAGACATATACGTACGCATTGGAAACTCTTTACGAGAAGAAATAACGCATAGTACAAAATTAGCTTGTATCTCCAAAACTACACGTTGTATCTCGAAAAGAATTGTTGTGGCGTGTACGTCTTAACATGTAGCATCTAAAGAGAACCAAAAGGAGAATTTTCTGTCGTCAAAATTTTTCAGAAAATCACGTTTTAAGGAAATCCCGCATCGTGCGAAATTATCTTGTTTTTCCTAAACAACACGTTGTAAGTCGAAAAGCTTTCATGTTGCGTGTATGTCTACGTGTGTAGCCTCAAAAGAGAAGGCACAGGACAGTTTTCTCTCGAAAGGATATGTAAGAATACCACTTCATAAGGAAATACAGTTTTGCAGAGTAAAGACATATACGTACGCATTGGAAACTCTTTACGAGAAGAAATAACGCATAGTACAAAATTAGCTTGTATCTCCAAAACTACACGTTGTATCTCGAAAAGAATTGTTGTGGCGTGTACGTCTTAACATGTAGCATCTAAAGAGAACCAAAAGGAGAATTTTCTTTCGTCAAAATTTTTCAGAAAATCACGTTTTAAGGAAATCCCGCATCGTGCGAAATTATCTTGTTTTTCCTAAACAACACGTTGTAAGTCGAAAAGCTTTCATGTTGCGTGTATGTCTAAGTGTGTAGCCTCAAAAGAGAAGGCACAGGACAGTTTTCTCTCGAAAGGATATGTAAGAATACCACTTCATAAGGAAATACAGTTTTGCAGAGTAAAGACATATACGTACGCATTGGAAACTCTTTACGAGAAGAAATAACGCATAGTACAAAATTAGCTTGTATCTCCAAAACTACACGTTGTATCTCGAAAAGAATTGTTGTGGCGTGTACGTCTTAACATGTAGCATCTAAAGAGAACCAAAAGGAGAATTTTCTTTCGTCAAAATTTTTCAGAAAATCACGTTTTAAGGAAATCCCGCATCGTGCGAAATTATCTTGTTTTTCCTAAACAACACGTTGTAAGTCGAAAAGCTTTCATGTTGCGTGTATGTCTAAGTGTGTAGCCTCAAAAGAGAAGGCACAGGACAGTTTTCTCTCGAAAGGATATGTAAGAATACCACTTCATAAGGAAATACAGTTTTGCAGAGTAAAGACATATACGTACGCATTGGAAACTCATTACGAGAAGAAATAACGCATAGTACAAAATTAGCTTGTATCTCCAAAACTACACGTTGTATCTCGAAAAGAATTGTTGTGGCGTGTACGTCTTAACATGTAGCATCTAAAGAGAACCAAAAGGAGAATTTTCTTTCGTCAAAATTTTTCAGAAAATCACGTTTTAAGGAAATCCCGCATCGTGCGAAATTATCTTGTTTTTCCTAAACAACACGTTGTAAGTCGAAAAGCTTTCATGTTGAGTGTATGTCTAAGTGTGTAGCCTCAAAAGAGAAGGCACAGGACAGTTTTCTCTCGAAAGGATATGTAAGAATACCACTTCATAAGGAAATACAGTTTTGCAGAGTAAAGACATATACGTACGCATTGGAAACTCTTTACGAGAAGAAATAACGCATAGTACAAAATTAGCTTGTATCTCCAAAACTACACGTTGTATCTCGAAAAGAATTGTTGTGGCGTGTACGTCTTAACATGTAGCATCTAAAGAGAACCAAAAGGAGAATTTTCTTTCGTCAAAATTTTTCAGAAAATCACGTTTTAAGGAAATCCCGCATCGTGCGAAATTATCTTGTTTTTCCTAAACAACACGTTGTAAGTCGAAAAGCTTTCATGTTGCGTGTATGTCTAAGTGTGTAGCCTCAAAAGAGAAGGCACAGGACAGTTTTCTCTCGAAAGGATATGTAAGAATACCACTTCATAAGGAAATACAGTTTTGCAGAGTAAAGACATATACGTACGCATTGGAAACTCTTTACGAGAAGAAATAACGCATAGTACAAAATTAGCTTGTATCTCCAAAACTACACGTTGTATCTCGAAAAGAATTGTTGTGGCGTGTACGTCTTAACATGTAGCATCTAAAGAGAACCAAAAGGAGAATTTTCTTTCGTCAAATTTTTTCAGAAAATCACGTTTTAAGGAAATCACGCATCGTGCGAAATTATCTTGTTTTTCCTAAACAACACGTTGTAAGTCGAAAAGCTTTCATGTTGCGTGTATGTCTACGTGTGTAGCCTCAAAAGAGAAGGCACAGGACAGTTTTCTCTCGAAAGGATATGTAAGAATACCACTTCATAAGGAAATACAGTTTTGCAGAGTAAAGACATATACGTACGCATTGGAAACTCTTTACGAGAAGAAATAACGCATAGTACAAAATTAGCTTGTATCTCCAAAACTACACGTTGTATCTCGAAAAGAATTGTTGTGGCGTGTACGTCTTAACATGTAGCATCTAAAGAGAACCAAAAGGAGAATTTTCTTTCGTCAAAATTTTTCAGAAAATCACGTTTTAAGGAAATCCCGCATCGTGCGAAATTATCTTGTTTTTCCTAAACAACACGTTGTAAGTCGAAAAGCTTTCATGTTGCGTGTATGTCTACGTGTGTAGCCTCAAAAGAGAAGGCACAGGACAGTTTTCTCTCGAAAGGATATGTAAGAATACCACTTCATAAGGAAATACAGTTTTGCAGAGTAAAGACATATACGTACGCATTGGAAACTCTTTACGAGAAGAAATAACGCATAGTACAAAATTAGCTTGTATCTCCAAAACTACACGTTGTATCTCGAAAAGAATTGTTGTGGCGTGTACGTCTTAACATGTAGCATCTAAAGAGAACCAAAAGGAGAATTTTCTTTCGTCAAAATTTTTCAGAAAATCACGTTTTAAGGAAATCCCGCATCGTGCGAAATTATCTTGTTTTTCCTAAACAACACGTTGTAAGTCGAAAAGCTTTCATGTTGCGTGTATGTCTAAGTGTGTAGCCTCAAAAGAGAAGGCACAGGACAGTTTTCTCTCGAAAGGATATGTAAGAATACCACTTCATAAGGAAATACAGTTTTGCAGAGTAAAGACATATACGTACGCATTGGAAACTCTTTACGAGAAGAAATAACGCATAGTACAAAATTAGCTTGTATCTCCAAAACTACACGTTGTATCTCGAAAAGAATTGTTGTGGCGTGTACGTCTTAACATGTAGCATCTAAAGAGAACCAAAAGGAGAATTTTCTTTCGTCAAAATTTTTCAGAAAATCACGTTTTAAGGAAATCCCGCATCGTGCGAAATTATCTTGTTTTTCCTAAACAACACGTTGTAAGTCGAAAAGCTTTCATGTTGCGTGTATGTCTACGTGTGTAGCCTCAAAAGAGAAGGCACAGGACAGTTTTCTCTCGAAAGGATATGTAAGAATACCACTTCATAAGGAAATACAGTTTTGCAGAGTAAAGACATATACGTACGCATTGGAAACTCTTTACGAGAAGAAATAACGCATAGTACAAAATTAGCTTGTATCTCCAAAACTACACGTTGTATCTCGAAAAGAATTGTTGTGGCGTGTACGTCTTAACATGTAGCATCTAAAGAGAACCAAAAGGAGAATTTTCTTTCGTCAAAATTTTTCAGAAAATCACGTTTTAAGGAAATCCCGCATCGTGCGAAATTATCTTGTTTTTCCTAAACAACACGTTGTAAGTCGAAAAGCTTTCATGTTGCGTGTATGTCTAAGTGTGTAGCCTCAAAAGAGAAGGCACAGGACAGTTTTCTCTCGAAAGGATATGTAAGAATACCACTTCATAAGGAAATACAGTTTTGCAGAGTAAAGACATATACGTACGCATTGGAAACTCTTTACGAGAAGAAATAACGCATAGTACAAAATTAGCTTGTATCTCCAAAACTACACGTTGTATCTCGAAAAGAATTGTTGTGGCGTGTACGTCTTAACATGTAGCATCTAAAGAGAACCAAAAGGAGAATTTTCTTTCGTCAAAATTTTTCAGAAAATCACGTTTTAAGGAAATCCCGCATCGTGCGAAATTATCTTGTTTTTCCTAAACAACACGTTGTAAGTCGTAAAGCTTTCATGTTGCGTGTATGTCTAAGTGTGTAGCCTCAAAAGAGAAGGCACAGGACAGTTTTCTCTCGAAAGGATATGTAAGAATACCACTTCATAAGGAAATACAGTTTTGCAGAGTAAAGACATATACGTACGCATTGGAAACTCTTTACGAGAAGAAATAACGCATAGTACAAAATTAGCTTGTATCTCCAAAACTACACGTTGTATCTCGAAAAGAATTGTTGTGGCGTGTACGTCTTAACATGTAGCATCTAAAGAGAACCAAAAGGAGAATTTTCTTTCGTCAAAATTTTTCAGAAAATCACGTTTTAAGGAAATCCCGCATCGTGCGAAATTATCTTGTTTTTCCTAAACAACACGTTGTAAGTCGAAAAGCTTTCATGTTGCGTGTATGTCTAAGTGTGTAGCCTCAAAAGAGAAGGCACAGGACAGTTTTCTCTCGAAAGGATATGTAAGAATACCACTTCATAAGGAAATACAGTTTTGCAGAGTAAAGACATATACGTACGCATTGGAAACTCTTTACGAGAAGAAATAACGCATAGTACAAAATTAGCTTGTATCTCCAAAACTACACTTTGTATCTCGAAAAGAATTGTTGTGGCGTGTACGCCTTAACATGTAGCATCTAAAGGGAACCAAAAGGAGAATTTTCTTTCGTCAAAATTTTTCAGAAAATCACGTTTTAAGGAAATCCCGCATCGTGCGAAATTATCTTGTTTTTCCTAAACAACACGTTGTAAGTCGAAAAGCTTTCATGTTGCGTGTATGTCTAAGTGTGTAGCCTCAAACGAGAAGGCACAGGACAGTTTTCTCTCGAAAGGATATGTAAGAATACCACTTCATAAGGAAATACAGTTTTGCAGAGTAAAGACATATACGTACGCATTGGAAACTCTTTACGAGAAGAAATAACGCATAGTACAAAATTAGCTTGTATCTCCAAAACTACACGTTGTATCTCGAAAAGAATTGTTGTGGCGTGTACGTCTTAACATGTAGCATCTAAAGGGAACCAAAAGGAGAATTTTCTTTCGTCAAAATTTTTCAGAAAATCACGTTTTAAGGAAATCCCGCATCGTGCGAAATTATCTTGTTTTTCCTAAACAACACGTTGTAAGTCGAAAAGCTTTCATGTTGCGTGTATGTCTACGTGTGTAGCCTCAAAAGAGAAGGCACAGGACAGTTTTCTCTCGAAAGGATATGTAAGAATACCACTTCATAAGGAAATACAGTTTTGCAGAGTAAAGACATATACGTACGCATTGGAAACTCTTTACGAGAAGAAATAACGCATAGTACAAAATTAGCTTGTATCTCCAAAACTACACGTTGTATCTCGAAAAGAATTGTTGTGGCGTGTACGTCTTAACATGTAGCATCTAAAGAGAACCAAAAGGAGAATTTTCTTTCGTCAAAATTTTTCAGAAAATCACGTTTTAAGGAAATCCCGCATCGTGCGAAATTATCTTGTTTTTCCTAAACAACACGTTGTAAGTCGAAAAGCTTTCATGTTGCGTGTATGTCTAAGTGTGTAGCCTCAAAAGAGAAGGCACAGGACAGTTTTCTCTCGAAAGGATATGTAAGAATACCACTTCATAAGGAAATACAGTTTTGCAGAGTAAAGACATATACGTACGCATTGGAAACTCTTTACGAGAAGAAATAACGCATAGTACAAAATTAGCTTGTATCTCCAAAACTACACGTTGTATCTCGAAAAGAATTGTTGTGGCGTGTACGTCTTAACATGTAGCATCTAAAGAGAACCAAAAGGAGAATTTTCTTTCGTCAAAATTTTTCAGAAAATCACGTTTTAAGGAAATCCCGCATCGTGCGAAATTATCTTGTTTTTCCTAAACAACACGTTGTAAGTCGAAAAGCTTTCATGTTGCGTGTATGTCTAAGTGTGTAGCCTCAAAAGAGAAGGCACAGGACAGTTTTCTCTCGAAAGGATATGTAAGAATACCACTTCATAAGGAAATACAGTTTTGCAGAGTAAAGACATATACGTACGCATTGGAAACTCATTACGAGAAGAAATAACGCATAGTACAAAATTAGCTTGTATCTCCAAAACTACACGTTGTATCTCGAAAAGAATTGTTGTGGCGTGTACGTCTTAACATGTAGCATCTAAAGAGAACCAAAAGGAGAATTTTCTTTCGTCAAAATTTTTCAGAAAATCACGTTTTAAGGAAATCCCGCATCGTGCGAAATTATCTTGTTTTTCCTAAACAACACGTTGTAAGTCGAAAAGCTTTCATGTTGCGTGTATGTCTAAGTGTGTAGCCTCAAAAGAGAAGGCACAGGACAGTTTTCTCTCGAAAGGATATGTAAGAATACCACTTCATAAGGAAATACAGTTTTGCAGAGTAAAGACATATACGTACGCATTGGAAACTCCTTACGAGAAGAAATAACGCATAGTACAAAATTAGCTTGTATCTCCAAAACTACACGTTGTATCTCGAAAAGAATTGTTGTGGCGTGTACGTCTTAACATGTAGCATCTAAAGAGAACCAAAAGGAGAATTTTCTTTCGTCAAAATTTTTCAGAAAATCACGTTTTAAGGAAATCCCGCATCGTGCGAAATTATCTTGTTTTTCCTAAACAACACGTTGTAAGTCGAAAAGCTTTCATGTTGCGTGTATGTCTAAGTGTGTAGCCTCAAAAGAGAAGGCACAGGACAGTTTTCTCTCGAAAGGATATGTAAGAATACCACTTCATAAGGAAATACAGTTTTGCAGAGTAAAGACATATACGTACGCATTGGAAACTCTTTACGAGAAGAAATAACGCATAGTACAAAATTAGCTTGTATCTCCAAAACTACACGTTGTATCTCGAAAAGAATTGTTGTGGCGTGTACGTCTTAACATGTAGCATCTAAAGAGAACCAAAAGGAGAATTTTCTTTCGTCAAATTTTTTCAGAAAATCACGTTTTAAGGAAATCACGCATCGTGCGAAATTATCTTGTTTTTCCTAAACAACACGTTGTAAGTCGAAAAGCTTTCATGTTGCGTGTATGTCTACGTGTGTAGCCTCAAAAGAGAAGGCACAGGACAGTTTTCTCTCGAAAGGATATGTAAGAATACCACTTCATAAGGAAATACAGTTTTGCAGAGTAAAGACATATACGTACGCATTGGAAACTCTTTACGAGAAGAAATAACGCATAGTACAAAATTAGCTTGTATCTCCAAAACTACACGTTGTATCTCGAAAAGAATTGTTGTGGCGTGTACGTCTTAACATGTAGCATCTAAAGAGAACCAAAAGGAGAATTTTCTTTCGTCAAAATTTTTCAGAAAATCACGTTTTAAGGAAATCCCGCATCGTGCGAAATTATCTTGTTTTTCCTAAACAACACGTTGTAAGTCGAAAAGCTTTCATGTTGCGTGTATGTCTAAGTGTGTAGCCTCAAAAGAGAAGGCACAGGACAGTTTTCTCTCGAAAGGATATGTAAGAATACCACTTCATAAGGAAATACAGTTTTGCAGAGTAAAGACATATACGTACGCATTGGAAACTCTTTACGAGAAGAAATAACGCATAGTACAAAATTAGCTTGTATCTCCAAAACTACACTTTGTATCTCGAAAAGAATTGTTGTGGCGTGTACGCCTTAACATGTAGCATCTAAAGGGAACCAAAAGGAGAATTTTCTTTCGTCAAAATTTTTCAGAAAATCACGTTTTAAGGAAATCCCGCATCGTGCGAAATTATCTTGTTTTTCCTAAACAACACGTTGTAAGTCGAAAAGCTTTCATGTTGCGTGTATGTCTAAGTGTGTAGCCTCAAACGAGAAGGCACAGGACAGTTTTCTCTCGAAAGGATATGTAAGAATACCACTTCATAAGGAAATACAGTTTTGCAGAGTAAAGACATATACGTACGCATTGGAAACTCTTTACGAGAAGAAATAACGCATAGTACAAAATTAGCTTGTATCTCCAAAACTACACGTTGTATCTCGAAAAGAATTGTTGTGGCGTGTACGTCTTAACATGTAGCATCTAAAGGGAACCAAAAGGAGAATTTTCTTTCGTCAAAATTTTTCAGAAAATCACGTTTTAAGGAAATCCCGCATCGTGCGAAATTATCTTGTTTTTCCTAAACAACACGTTGTAAGTCGAAAAGCTTTCATGTTGCGTGTATGTCTACGTGTGTAGCCTCAAAAGAGAAGGCACAGGACAGTTTTCTCTCGAAAGGATATGTAAGAATACCACTTCATAAGGAAATACAGTTTTGCAGAGTAAAGACATATACGTACGCATTGGAAACTCTTTACGAGAAGAAATAACGCATAGTACAAAATTAGCTTGTATCTCCAAAACTACACGTTGTATCTCGAAAAGAATTGTTGTGGCGTGTACGTCTTAACATGTAGCATCTAAAGAGAACCAAAAGGAGAATTTTCTTTCGTCAAAATTTTTCAGAAAATCACGTTTTAAGGAAATCCCGCATCGTGCGAAATTATCTTGTTTTTCCTAAACAACACGTTGTAAGTCGAAAAGCTTTCATGTTGCGTGTATGTCTAAGTGTGTAGCCTCAAAAGAGAAGGCACAGGACAGTTTTCTCTCGAAAGGATATGTAAGAATACCACTTCATAAGGAAATACAGTTTTGCAGAGTAAAGACATATACGTACGCATTGGAAACTCTTTACGAGAAGAAATAACGCATAGTACAAAATTAGCTTGTATCTCCAAAACTACACGTTGTATCTCGAAAAGAATTGTTGTGGCGTGTACGTCTTAACATGTAGCATCTAAAGAGAACCAAAAGGAGAATTTTCTTTCGTCAAAATTTTTCAGAAAATCACGTTTTAAGGAAATCCCGCATCGTGCGAAATTATCTTGTTTTTCCTAAACAACACGTTGTAAGTCGAAAAGCTTTCATGTTGCGTGTATGTCTAAGTGTGTAGCCTCAAAAGAGAAGGCACAGGACAGTTTTCTCTCGAAAGGATATGTAAGAATACCACTTCATAAGGAAATACAGTTTTGCAGAGTAAAGACATATACGTACGCATTGGAAACTCATTACGAGAAGAAATAACGCATAGTACAAAATTAGCTTGTATCTCCAAAACTACACGTTGTATCTCGAAAAGAATTGTTGTGGCGTGTACGTCTTAACATGTAGCATCTAAAGAGAACCAAAAGGAGAATTTTCTTTCGTCAAAATTTTTCAGAAAATCACGTTTTAAGGAAATCCCGCATCGTGCGAAATTATCTTGTTTTTCCTAAACAACACGTTGTAAGTCGAAAAGCTTTCATGTTGCGTGTATGTCTAAGTGTGTAGCCTCAAAAGAGAAGGCACAGGACAGTTTTCTCTCGAAAGGATATGTAAGAATACCACTTCATAAGGAAATACAGTTTTGCAGAGTAAAGACATATACGTACGCATTGGAAACTCTTTACGAGAAGAAATAACGCATAGTACAAAATTAGCTTGTATCTCCAAAACTACACGTTGTATCTCGAAAAGAATTGTTGTGGCGTGTACGTCTTAACATGTAGCATCTAAAGAGAACCAAAAGGAGAATTTTCTTTCGTCAAAATTTTTCAGAAAATCACGTTTTAAGGAAATCCCGCATCGTGCGAAATTATCTTGTTTTTCCTAAACAACACGTTGTAAGTCGAAAAGCTTTCATGTTGCGTGTATGTCTAAGTGTGTAGCCTCAAAAGAGAAGGCACAGGACAGTTTTCTCTCGAAAGGATATGTAAGAATACCACTTCATAAGGAAATACAGTTTTGCAGAGTAAAGACATATACGTACGCATTGGAAACTCTTTACGAGAAGAAATAACGCATAGTACAAAATTAGCTTGTATCTCCAAAACTACACGTTGTATCTCGAAAAGAATTGTTGTGGCGTGTACGTCTTAACATGTAGCATCTAAAGAGAACCAAAAGGAGAATTTTCTTTCGTCAAATTTTTTCAGAAAATCACGTTTTAAGGAAATCACGCATCGTGCGAAATTATCTTGTTTTTCCTAAACAACACGTTGTAAGTCGAAAAGCTTTCATGTTGCGTGTGTGTCTACGTGTGTAGCCTCAAAAGAGAAGGCACAGGACAGTTTTCTCTCGAAAGGATATGTAAGAATACCACTTCATAAGGAAATACAGTTTTGCAGAGTAAAGACATATACGTACGCATTGGAAACTCTTTACGAGAAGAAATAACGCATAGTACAAAATTAGCTTGTATCTCCAAAACTACACGTTGTATCTCGAAAAGAATTGTTGTGGCGTGTACGTCTTAACATGTAGCATCTAAAGAGAACCAAAAGGAGAATTTTCTTTCGTCAAAATTTTTCAGAAAATCACGTTTTAAGGAAATCCCGCATCGTGCGAAATTATCTTGTTTTTCCTAAACAACACGTTGTAAGTCGAAAAGCTTTCATGTTGCGTGTATGTCTACGTGTGTAGCCTCAAAAGAGAAGGCACAGGACAGTTTTCTCTCGAAAGGATATGTAAGAATACCACTTCATAAGGAAATACAGTTTTGCAGAGTAAAGACATATACGTACGCATTGGAAACTCTTTACGAGAAGAAATAACGCATAGTACAAAATTAGCTTGTATCTCCAAAACTACACGTTGTATCTCGAAAAGAATTGTTGTGGCGTGTACGTCTTAACATGTAGCATCTAAAGAGAACCAAAAGGAGAATTTTCTTTCGTCAAAATTTTTCAGAAAATCACGTTTTAAGGAAATCCCGCATCGTGCGAAATTATCTTGTTTTTCCTAAACAACACGTTGTAAGTCGAAAAGCTTTCATGTTGCGTGTATGTCTAAGTGTGTAGCCTCAAAAGAGAAGGCACAGGACAGTTTTCTCTCGAAAGGATATGTAAGAATACCACTTCATAAGGAAATACAGTTTTGCAGAGTAAAGACATATACGTACGCATTGGAAACTCTTTACGAGAAGAAATAACGCATAGTACAAAATTAGCTTGTATCTCCAAAACTACACGTTGTATCTCGAAAAGAATTGTTGTGGCGTGTACGTCTTAACATGTAGCATCTAAAGAGAACCAAAAGGAGAATTTTCTTTCGTCAAAATTTTTCAGAAAATCACGTTTTAAGGAAATCCCGCATCGTGCGAAATTATCTTGTTTTTCCTAAACAACACGTTGTAAGTCGAAAAGCTTTCATGTTGCGTGTATGTCTACGTGTGTAGCCTCAAAAGAGAAGGCACAGGACAGTTTTCTCTCGAAAGGATATGTAAGAATACCACTTCATAAGGAAATACAGTTTTGCAGAGTAAAGACATATACGTACGCATTGGAAACTCTTTACGAGAAGAAATAACGCATAGTACAAAATTAGCTTGTATCTCCAAAACTACACGTTGTATCTCGAAAAGAATTGTTGTGGCGTGTACGTCTTAACATGTAGCATCTAAAGAGAACCAAAAGGAGAATTTTCTTTCGTCAAAATTTTTCAGAAAATCACGTTTTAAGGAAATCCCGCATCGTGCGAAATTATCTTGTTTTTCCTAAACAACACGTTGTAAGTCGAAAAGCTTTCATGTTGCGTGTATGTCTAAGTGTGTAGCCTCAAAAGAGAAGGCACAGGACAGTTTTCTCTCGAAAGGATATGTAAGAATACCACTTCATAAGGAAATACAGTTTTGCAGAGTAAAGACATATACGTACGCATTGGAAACTCTTTACGAGAAGAAATAACGCATAGTACAAAATTAGCTTGTATCTCCAAAACTACACGTTGTATCTCGAAAAGAATTGTTGTGGCGTGTACGTCTTAACATGTAGCATCTAAAGAGAACCAAAAGGAGAATTTTCTTTCGTCAAAATTTTTCAGAAAATCACGTTTTAAGGAAATCCCGCATCGTGCGAAATTATCTTGTTTTTCCTAAACAACACGTTGTAAGTCGTAAAGCTTTCATGTTGCGTGTATGTCTAAGTGTGTAGCCTCAAAAGAGAAGGCACAGGACAGTTTTCTCTCGAAAGGATATGTAAGAATACCACTTCATAAGGAAATACAGTTTTGCAGAGTAAAGACATATACGTACGCATTGGAAACTCTTTACGAGAAGAAATAACGCATAGTACAAAATTAGCTTGTATCTCCAAAACTACACGTTGTATCTCGAAAAGAATTGTTGTGGCGTGTACGTCTTAACATGTAGCATCTAAAGAGAACCAAAAGGAGAATTTTCTTTCGTCAAAATTTTTCAGAAAATCACGTTTTAAGGAAATCCCGCATCGTGCGAAATTATCTTGTTTTTCCTAAACAACACGTTGTAAGTCGAAAAGCTTTCATGTTGCGTGTATGTCTAAGTGTGTAGCCTCAAAAGAGAAGGCACAGGACAGTTTTCTCTCGAAAGGATATGTAAGAATACCACTTCATAAGGAAATACAGTTTTGCAGAGTAAAGACATATACGTACGCATTGGAAACTCTTTACGAGAAGAAATAACGCATAGTACAAAATTAGCTTGTATCTCCAAAACTACACTTTGTATCTCGAAAAGAATTGTTGTGGCGTGTACGCCTTAACATGTAGCATCTAAAGGGAACCAAAAGGAGAATTTTCTTTCGTCAAAATTTTTCAGAAAATCACGTTTTAAGGAAATCCCGCATCGTGCGAAATTATCTTGTTTTTCCTAAACAACACGTTGTAAGTCGAAAAGCTTTCATGTTGCGTGTATGTCTAAGTGTGTAGCCTCAAACGAGAAGGCACAGGACAGTTTTCTCTCGAAAGGATATGTAAGAATACCACTTCATAAGGAAATACAGTTTTGCAGAGTAAAGACATATACGTACGCATTGGAAACTCTTTACGAGAAGAAATAACGCATAGTACAAAATTAGCTTGTATCTCCAAAACTACACGTTGTATCTCGAAAAGAATTGTTGTGGCGTGTACGTCTTAACATGTAGCATCTAAAGGGAACCAAAAGGAGAATTTTCTTTCGTCAAAATTTTTCAGAAAATCACGTTTTAAGGAAATCCCGCATCGTGCGAAATTATCTTGTTTTTCCTAAACAACACGTTGTAAGTCGAAAAGCTTTCATGTTGCGTGTATGTCTAAGTGTGTAGCCTCAAAAGAGAAGGCACAGGACAGTTTTCTCTCGAAAGGATATGTAAGAATACCACTTCATAAGGAAATACAGTTTTGCAGAGTAAAGACATATACGTACGCATTGGAAACTCTTTACGAGAAGAAATAACGCATAGTACAAAAGTAGCTTGTATCTCCAAAACTACACGTTGTATCTCGAAAAGAATTGTTGTGGCGTGTACGTCTTAACATGTAGCATCTAAAGGGAACCAAAAGGAGAATTTTCTTTCGTCAAAATTTTTCAGAAAATCACGTTTTAAGGAAATCCCGCATCGTGCGAAATTATCTTGTTTTTCCTAAACAACACGTTGTAAGTCGAAAAGCTTTCATGTTGCGTGTATGTCTAAGTGTGTAGCCTCAAAAGAGAAGGCACAGGACAGTTTTCTCTCGAAAGGATATGTAAGAATACCACTTCATAAGGAAATACAGTTTTGCAGAGTAACGACATATACGTACGCATTGGAAACTCTTTACGAGAAGAAATAACGCATAGTACAAAATTAGCTTGTATCTCCAAAACTACACGTTGTATCTCGAAAAGAATTGTTGTGGCGTGTACGTCTTAACATGTAGCATCTAAAGAGAACCAAAAGGAGAATTTTCTTTCGTCAAAATTTTTCAGAAAATCACGTTTTAAGGAAATCCCGCATCGTGCGAAATTATCTTGTTTTTCCTAAACAACACGTTGTAAGTCGAAAAGCTTTCATGTTGCGTGTATGTCTACGTGTGTAGCCTCAAAAGAGAAGGCACAGGACAGTTTTCTCTCGAAAGGATATGTAAGAATACCACTTCATAAGGAAATACAGTTTTGCAGAGTAAAGACATATACGTACGCATTGGAAACTCTTTACGAGAAGAAATAACGCATAGTACAAAATTAGCTTGTATCTCCAAAACTACACGTTGTATCTCGAAAAGAATTGTTGTGGCGTGTACGTCTTAACATGTAGCATCTAAAGAGAACCAAAAGGAGAATTTTCGTTCGTCAAAATTTTTCAGAAAATCACGTTTTAAGGAAATCCCGCATCGTGCGAAATTATC
Organism: Apodemus sylvaticus; assembly: GCF_947179515.1. Lineage (NCBI taxonomy): Eukaryota > Metazoa > Chordata > Mammalia > Rodentia > Muridae > Apodemus > Apodemus sylvaticus. Next base: position 207,794 of record NW_026263205.1, read on the forward strand.
TTGTTTTTCCTAAACAACACGTTGTAAGTCGAAAAGCTTTCATGTTGCGTGTATGTCTAAGTGTGTAGCCTCAAAAGAGAAGGCACAGGACAGTTTTCTCTCGAAAGGATATGTAAGAATACCACTTCATAAGGAAATACAGTTTTGCAGAGTAAAGACATATACGTACGCATTGGAAACTCATTACGAGAAGAAATAACGCATAGTACAAAATTAGCTTGTATCTCCAAAACTACACGTTGTATCTCGAAAAGAATTGTTGTGGCGTGTACGTCTTAACATGTAGCATCTAAAGAGAACCAAAAGGAGAATTTTCTTTCGTCAAAATTTTTCAGAAAATCACGTTTTAAGGAAATCCCGCATCGTGCGAAATTATCTTGTTTTTCCTAAACAACACGTTGTAAGTCGAAAAGCTTTCATGTTGCGTGTATGTCTAAGTGTGTAGCCTCAAAAGAGAAGGCACAGGACAGTTTTCTCTCGAAAGGATATGTAAGAATACCACTTCATAAGGAAATACAGTTTTGCAGAGTAAAGACATATACGTACGCATTGGAAACTCTTTACGAGAAGAAATAACGCATAGTACAAAATTAGCTTGTATCTCCAAAACTACACGTTGTATCTCGAAAAGAATTGTTGTGGCGTGTACGTCTTAACATGTAGCATCTAAAGAGAACCAAAAGGAGAATTTTCTTTCGTCAAAATTTTTCAGAAAATCACGTTTTAAGGAAATCCCGCATCGTGCGAAATTATCTTGTTTTTCCTAAACAACACGTTGTAAGTCGAAAAGCTTTCATGTTGCGTGTATATCTAAGTGTGTAGCCTCAAAAGAGAAGGCACAGGACAGTTTTCTCTCGAAAGGATATGTAAGAATACCACTTCATAAGGAAATACAGTTTTGCAGAGTAAAGACATATACGTACGCATTGGAAACTCTTTACGAGAAGAAATAACGCATAGTACAAAATTAGCTTGTATCTCCAAAACTACACGTTGTATCTCGAAAAGAATTGTTGTGGCGTGTACGTCTTAACATGTAGCATCTAAAGAGAACCAAAAGGAGAATTTTCTTTCGTCAAATTTTTTCAGAAAATCACGTTTTAAGGAAATCACGCATCGTGCGAAATTATCTTGTTTTTCCTAAACAACACGTTGTAAGTCGAAAAGCTTTCATGTTGCGTGTATGTCTACGTGTGTAGCCTCAAAAGAGAAGGCACAGGACAGTTTTCTCTCGAAAGGATATGTAAGAATACCACTTCATAAGGAAATACAGTTTTGCAGAGTAAAGACATATACGTACGCATTGGAAACTCTTTACGAGAAGAAATAACGCATAGTACAAAATTAGCTTGTATCTCCAAAACTACACGTTGTATCTCGAAAAGAATTGCTGTGGCGTGTACGTCTTAACATGTAGCATCTAAAGAGAACCAAAAGGAGAATTTTCTTTCGTCAAAATTTTTCAGAAAATCACGTTTTAAGGAAATCCCGCATCGTGCGAAATTATCTTGTTTTTCCTAAACAACACGTTGTAAGTCGAAAAGCTTTCATGTTGCGTGTATGTCTACGTGTGTAGCCTCAAAAGAGAAGGCACAGGACAGTTTTCTCTCGAAAGGATATGTAAGAGTACCACTTCATAAGGAAATACAGTTTTGCAGAGTAAAGACATATACGTACGCATTGGAAACTCTTTACGAGAAGAAATAACGCATAGTACAAAATTAGCTTGTATCTCCAAAACTACACGTTGTATCTCGAAAAGAATTGTTGTGGCGTGTACGTCTTAACATGTAGCATCTAAAGAGAACCAAAAGGAGAATTTTCTTTCGTCAAAATTTTTCAGAAAATCACGTTTTAAGGAAATCCCGCATCGTGCGAAATTATCTTGTTTTTCCTAAACAACACGTTGTAAGTCGAAAAGCTTTCATGTTGCGTGTATGTCTACGTATGTAGCCTCAAAAGAGAAGGCACAGGACAGTTTTCTCTCGAAAGGATATGTAAGAGTACCACGTCATAAGGATATACAGTTTTGCAGAGTAAAGACATATACGTACGCATTGGAAACTCTTTACGAGAAGAAATAACGCATAGTACAAAATTAGCTTGTATCTCCAAAACTACACGTTGTATCTCGAAAAGAATTGTTGTGGCGTGTACGTCTTAACATGTAGCATCTAAAGAGAACCAAAAGGAGAATTTTCTTTCGTCAAAATTTTTCAGAAAATCACGTTTTAAGGAAATCCCGCATCGTGCGAAATTATCTTGTTTTTCCTAAACAACACGTTGTAAGTCGAAAAGCTTTCATGTTGCGTGTATGTCTACGTGTGTAGCCTCAAAAGAGAAGGCACAGGACAGTTTTCTCTCGAAAGGATATGTAAGAATACCACTTCATAAGGAAATACAGTTTTGCAGAGTAAAGACATATACGTACGCATTGGAAACTCTTTACGAGAAGAAATAACGCATAGTACAAAATTAGCTTGTATCTCCAAAACTACACGTTGTATCTCGAAAAGAATTGTTGTGGCGTGTACGTCTTAACATGTAGCATCTAAAGAGAACCAAAAGGAGAATTTTCTTTCGTCAAAATTTTTCAGAAAATCACGTTTTAAGGAAATCCCGCATCGTGCGAAATTATCTTGTTTTTCCTAAACAACACGTTGTAAGTCGAAAAGCTTTCATGTTGCGTGTATGTCTACGTGTGTAGCCTCAAAAGAGAAGGCACAGGACAGTTTTCTCTCGAAAGGATATGTAAGAATACCACTTCATAAGGAAATACAGTTTTGCAGAGTAAAGACATATATGTACGCATTGGAAACTCTTTACGAGAAGAAATAACGCATAGTACAAAATTAGCTTGTATCTCCAAAACTACACGTTGTATCTCGAAAAGAATTGTTGTGGCGTGTACGTCTTAACATGTAGCATCTAAAGAGAACCAAAAGGAGAATTTTCTTTCGTCAAAATTTTTCAGAAAATCACGTTTTAAGGAAATCCCGCATCGTGCGAAATTATCTTGTTTTTCCTAAACAACACGTTGTAAGTCGAAAAGCTTTCATGTTGCGTGTATGTCTAAGTGTGTAGCCTCAAAAGAGAAGGCACAGGACAGTTTTCTCTCGAAAGGATATGTAAGAATACCACTTCATAAGGAAATACAGTTTTGCAGAGTAAAGACATATACGTACGCATTGGAAACTCTTTACGAGAAGAAATAACGCATAGTACAAAATTAGCTTGTATCTCCAAAACTACACGTTGTATCTCGAAAAGAATTGTTGTGGCGTGTACGTCTTAACATGTAGCATCTAAAGAGAACCAAAAGGAGAATTTTCTTTCGTCAAAATTTTTCAGAAAATCACGTTTTAAGGAAATCCCGCATCGTGCGAAATTATCTTGTTTTTCCTAAACAACACGTTGTAAGTCGAAAAGCTTTCATGTTGCGTGTATGTCTAAGTGTGTAGCCTCAAAAGAGAAGGCACAGGACAGTTTTCTCTCGAAAGGATATGTAAGAATACCACTTCATAAGGAAATACAGTTTTGCAGAGTAAAGACATATACGTACGCATTGGAAACTCTTTACGAGAAGAAATAACGCATAGTACAAAATTAGCTTGTATCTCCAAAACTACACTTTGTATCTCGAAAAGAATTGTTGTGGCGTGTACGCCTTAACATGTAGCATCTAAAGGGAACCAAAAGGAGAATTTTCTTTCGTCAAAATTTTTCAGAAAATCACGTTTTAAGGAAATCCCGCATCGTGCGAAATTATCTTGTTTTTCCTAAACAACACGTTGTAAGTCGAAAAGCTTTCATGTTGCGTGTATGTCTAAGTGTGTAGCCTCAAACGAGAAGGCACAGGACAGTTTTCTCTCGAAAGGATATGTAAGAATACCACTTCATAAGGAAATACAGTTTTGCAGAGTAAAGACATATACGTACGCATTGGAAACTCTTTACGAGAAGAAATAACGCATAGTACAAAATTAGCTTGTATCTCCAAAACTACACGTTGTATCTCGAAAAGAATTGTTGTGGCGTGTACGTCTTAACATGTAGCATCTAAAGGGAACCAAAAGGAGAATTTTCTTTCGTCAAAATTTTTCAGAAAATCACGTTTTAAGGAAATCCCGCATCGTGCGAAATTATCTTGTTTTTCCTAAACAACACGTTGTATGTCGAAAAGCTTTCATGTTGCGTGTATGTCTAAGTGTGTAGCCTCAAAAGAGAAGGCACAGGACAGTTTTCTCTCGAAAGGATATGTAAGAATACCACTTCATAAGGAAATACAGTTTTGCAGAGTAAAGACATATACGTACGCATTGGAAACTCTTTACGAGAAGAAATAACGCATAGTACAAAAGTAGCTTGTATCTCCAAAACTACACGTTGTATCTCGAAAAGAATTGTTGTGGCGTGTACGTCTTAACATGTAGCATCTAAAGGGAACCAAAAGGAGAATTTTCTTTCGTCAAAATTTTTCAGAAAATCACGTTTTAAGGAAATCCCGCATCGTGCGAAATTATCTTGTTTTTCCTAAACAACACGTTGTAAGTCGAAAAGCTTTCATGTTGCGTGTATGTCTAAGTGTGTAGCCTCAAAAGAGAAGGCACAGGACAGTTTTCTCTCGAAAGGATATGTAAGAATACCACTTCATAAGGAAATACAGTTTTGCAGAGTAACGACATATACGTACGCATTGGAAACTCTTTACGAGAAGAAATAACGCATAGTACAAAATTAGCTTGTATCTCCAAAACTACACGTTGTATCTCGAAAAGAATTGTTGTGGCGTGTACGTCTTAACATGTAGCATCTAAAGAGAACCAAAAGGAGAATTTTCTTTCGTCAAAATTTTTCAGAAAATCACGTTTTAAGGAAATCCCGCATCGTGCGAAATTATCTTGTTTTTCCTAAACAACACGTTGTAAGTCGAAAAGCTTTCATGTTGCGTGTATGTCTACGTGTGTAGCCTCAAAAGAGAAGGCACAGGACAGTTTTCTCTCGAAAGGATATGTAAGAATACCACTTCATAAGGAAATACAGTTTTGCAGAGTAAAGACATATACGTACGCATTGGAAACTCTTTACGAGAAGAAATAACGCATAGTACAAAATTAGCTTGTATCTCCAAAACTACACGTTGTATCTCGAAAAGAATTGTTGTGGCGTGTACGTCTTAACATGTAGCATCTAAAGAGAACCAAAAGGAGAATTTTCTTTCGTCAAAATTTTTCAGAAAATCACGTTTTAAGGAAATCCCGCATCGTGCGAAATTATCTTGTTTTTCCTAAACAACACGTTGTAAGTCGAAAAGCTTTCATGTTGCGTGTATGTCTAAGTGTGTAGCCTCAAAAGAGAAGGCACAGGACAGTTTTCTCTCGAAAGGATATGTAAGAATACCACTTCATAAGGAAATACAGTTTTGCAGAGTAAAGACATATACGTACGCATTGGAAACTCATTACGAGAAGAAATAACGCATAGTACAAAATTAGCTTGTATCTCCAAAACTACACGTTGTATCTCGAAAAGAATTGTTGTGGCGTGTACGTCTTAACATGTAGCATCTAAAGAGAACCAAAAGGAGAATTTTCTTTCGTCAAAATTTTTCAGAAAATCACGTTTTAAGGAAATCCCGCATCGTGCGAAATTATCTTGTTTTTCCTAAACAACACGTTGTAAGTCGAAAAGCTTTCATGTTGCGTGTATGTCTAAGTGTGTAGCCTCAAAAGAGAAGGCACAGGACAGTTTTCTCTCGAAAGGATATGTAAGAATACCACTTCATAAGGAAATACAGTTTTGCAGAGTAAAGACATATACGTACGCATTGGAAACTCTTTACGAGAAGAAATAACGCATAGTACAAAATTAGCTTGTATCTCCAAAACTACACGTTGTATCTCGAAAAGAATTGTTGTGGCGTGTACGTCTTAACATGTAGCATCTAAAGAGAACCAAAAGGAGAATTTTCTTTCGTCAAAATTTTTCAGAAAATCACGTTTTAAGGAAATCCCGCATCGTGCGAAATTATCTTGTTTTTCCTAAACAACACGTTGTAAGTCGAAAAGCTTTCATGTTGCGTGTATATCTAAGTGTGTAGCCTCAAAAGAGAAGGCACAGGACAGTTTTCTCTCGAAAGGATATGTAAGAATACCACTTCATAAGGAAATACAGTTTTGCAGAGTAAAGACATATACGTACGCATTGGAAACTCTTTACGAGAAGAAATAACGCATAGTACAAAATTAGCTTGTATCTCCAAAACTACACGTTGTATCTCGAAAAGAATTGTTGTGGCGTGTACGTCTTAACATGTAGCATCTAAAGAGAACCAAAAGGAGAATTTTCTTTCGTCAAATTTTTTCAGAAAATCACGTTTTAAGGAAATCACGCATCGTGCGAAATTATCTTGTTTTTCCTAAACAACACGTTGTAAGTCGAAAAGCTTTCATGTTGCGTGTATGTCTAAGTGTGTAGCCTCAAAAGAGAAGGCACAGGACAGTTTTCTCTCGAAAGGATATGTAAGAATACCACTTCATAAGGAAATACAGTTTTGCAGAGTAAAGACATATACGTACGCATTGGAAACTCTTTACGAGAAGAAATAACGCATAGTACAAAATTAGCTTGTATCTCCAAAACTACACGTTGTATCTCGAAAAGAATTGTTGTGGCGTGTACGTCTTAACATGTAGCATCTAAAGAGAACCAAAAGGAGAATTTTCTTTCGTCAAAATTTTTCAGAAAATCACGTTTTAAGGAAATCCCGCATCGTGCGAAATTATCTTGTTTTTCCTAAACAACACGTTGTAAGTCGAAAAGCTTTCATGTTGCGTGTATGTCTACGTGTGTAGCCTCAAAAGAGAAGGCACAGGACAGTTTTCTCTCGAAAGGATATGTAAGAGTACCACTTCATAAGGAAATACAGTTTTGCAGAGTAAAGACATATACGTACGCATTGGAAACTCTTTACGAGAAGAAATAACGCATAGTACAAAATTAGCTTGTATCTCCAAAACTACACGTTGTATCTCGAAAAGAATTGTTGTGGCGTGTACGTCTTAACATGTAGCATCTAAAGAGAACCAAAAGGAGAATTTTCTTTCGTCAAAATTTTTCAGAAAATCACGTTTTAAGGAAATCCCGCATCGTGCGAAATTATCTTGTTTTTCCTAAACAACACGTTGTAAGTCGAAAAGCTTTCATGTTGCGTGTATGTCTACGTATGTAGCCTCAAAAGAGAAGGCACAGGACAGTTTTCTCTCGAAAGGATATGTAAGAGTACCACGTCATAAGGATATACAGTTTTGCAGAGTAAAGACATATACGTACGCATTGGAAACTCTTTACGAGAAGAAATAACGCATAGTACAAAATTAGCTTGTATCTCCAAAACTACACGTTGTATCTCGAAAAGAATTGTTGTGGCGTGTACGTCTTAACATGTAGCATCTAAAGAGAACCAAAAGGAGAATTTTCTTTCGTCAAAATTTTTCAGAAAATCACGTTTTAAGGAAATCCCGCATCGTGCGAAATTATCTTGTTTTTCCTAAACAACACGTTGTAAGTCGAAAAGCTTTCATGTTGCGTGTATGTCTACGTGTGTAGCCTCAAAAGAGAAGGCACAGGACAGTTTTCTCTCGAAAGGATATGTAAGAATACCACTTCATAAGGAAATACAGTTTTGCAGAGTAAAGACATATACGTACGCATTGGAAACTCTTTACGAGAAGAAATAACGCATAGTACAAAATTAGCTTGTATCTCCAAAACTACACGTTGTATCTCGAAAAGAATTGTTGTGGCGTGTACGTCTTAACATGTAGCATCTAAAGAGAACCAAAAGGAGAATTTTCTTTCGTCAAAATTTTTCAGAAAATCACGTTTTAAGGAAATCCCGCATCGTGCGAAATTATCTTGTTTTTCCTAAACAACACGTTGTAAGTCGAAAAGCTTTCATGTTGCGTGTATGTCTACGTGTGTAGCCTCAAAAGAGAAGGCACAGGACAGTTTTCTCTCGAAAGGATATGTAAGAGTACCACTTCATAAGGAAATACACTTTTGCAGAGTAAAGACATATACGTACGCATTGGAAACTCTTTACGAGAAGAAATAACGCATAGTACAAAATTAGCTTGTATCTCCAAAACTACACGTTGTATCTCGAAAAGAATTGTTGTGGCGTGTACGTCTTAACATGTAGCATCTAAAGAGAACCAAAAGGAGAATTTTCTTTCGTCAAAATTTTTCAGAAAATCACGTTTTAAGGAAATCCCGCATCGTGCGAAATTATCTTGTTTTTCCTAAACAACACGTTGTAAGTCGAAAAGCTTTCATGTTGCGTGTATGTCTACGTGTGTAGCCTCAAAAGAGAAGGCACAGGACAGTTTTCTCTCGAAAGGATATGTAAGAATACCACTTCATAAGGAAATACAGTTTTGCAGAGTAAAGACATATACGTACGCATTGGCAACTCTTTACGAGAAGAAATAATGCATAGTACAAAATTAGCTTGTATCTCCAAAACTACACGTTGTATCTCGAAAAGAATTGTTGTGGCGTGTACGTCTTAACATGTAGCATCTAAAGAGAACCAAAAGGAGAATTTTCTTTCGTCAAAATTTTTCAGAAAATCACGTTTTAAGGAAATCCCGCATCGTGCGAAATTATCTTGTTTTTCCTAAACAACACGTTGTAAGTCGAAAAGCTTTCATGTTGCGTGTATGTCTACGTGTGTAGCCTCAAAAGAGAAGGCACAGGACAGTTTTCTCTCGAAAGGATATGTAAGAATACCACTTCATAAGGAAATACAGTTTTGCAGAGTAAAGACATATACGTACGCATTGGAAACTCTTTACGAGAAGAAATAACGCATAGTACAAAATTAGCTTGTATCTCCAAAACTACACGTTGTATCTCGAAAAGAATTGTTGTGGCGTGTACGTCTTAACATGTAGCATCTAAAGAGAACCAAAAGGAGAATTTTCTTTCGTCAAAATTTTTCAGAAAATCACGTTTTAAGGAAATCCCGCATCGTGCGAAATTATCTTGTTTTTCCTAAACAACACGTTGTAAGTCGAAAAGCTTTCATGTTGCGTGTATGTCTACGTGTGTAGCCTCAAAAGAGAAGGCACAGGACAGTTTTCTCTCGAAAGGATATGTAAGAGTACCACTTCATAAGGAAATACAGTTTTGCAGAGTAAAGACATATACGTACGCATTGGAAACTCTTTACGAGAAGAAATAACGCATAGTACAAAATAAGCTTGTATCTCCAAAACTACACGTTGTATCTCGAAAAGAATTGTTGTGGCGTGTACGTCTTAACATGTAGCATCTAAAGAGAACCAAAAGGAGAATTTTCTTTCGTCAAAATTTTTCAGAAAATCACGTTTTAAGGAAATCCCGCATCGTGCGAAATTATCTTGTTTTTCCTAAACAACACGTTGTAAGTCGAAAAGCTTTCATGTTGCGTGTATGTCTACGTGTGTAGCCTCAAAAGAGAAGGCACAGGACAGTTTTCTCTCGAAAGGATATGTAAGAATACCACTTCATAAGGAAATACAGTTTTGCAGAGTAAAGACATATACGTACGCATTGGAAACTCTTTACGAGAAGAAATAACGCATAGTACAAAATTAGCTTGTATCTCCAAAACTACACGTTGTATCTCGAAAAGAATTGTTGTGGCGTGTACGTCTTAACATGTAGCATCTAAAGAGAACCAAAAGGAGAATTTTCTTTCGTCAAAATTTTTCAGAAAATCACGTTTTAAGGAAATCCCGCATCGTGCGAAATTATCTTGTTTTTCCTAAACAACACGTTGTAAGTCGAAAAGCTTTCATGTTGCGTGTATGTCTACGTGTGTAGCCTCAAAAGAGAAGGCACAGGACAGTTTTCTCTCGAAAGGATATGTAAGAATACCACTTCATAAGGAAATACAGTTTTGCAGAGTAAAGACATATACGTACGCATTGGAAACTCTTTACGTGAAGAAATAACGCATAGTACAAAATTAGCTTGTATCTCCAAAACTACACGTTGTATCTCGAAAAGAATTGTTGTGGCGTGTACGTCTTAACATGTAGCATCTAAAGAGAACCAAAAGGAGAATTTTCTTTCGTCAAAATTTTTCAGAAAATCACGTTTTAAGGAAATCCCGCATCGTGCGAAATTATCTTGTTTTTCCTAAACAACACGTTGTAAGTCGAAAAGCTTTCATGTTGCGTGTATGTCTACGTGTGTAGCCTCAAAAGAGAAGGCACAGGACAGTTTTCTCTCGAAAGGATATGTAAGAATACCACTTCATAAGGAAATACAGTTTTGCAGAGTAAAGACATATACGTACGCATTGGAAACTCTTTAGGAGAAGAAATAACGCATAGTAAAAAATTAGCTTGTATCTCCAAAACTACACGTTGTATCTCGAAAAGAATTGTTGTGGCGTGTACGTCTTAACATGTAGCATCTAAAGAGAACCAAAAGGAGAATTTTCTTTCGTCAAAATTTTTCAGAAAATCACGTTTTAAGGAAATCCCGCATCGTGCGAAATTATCTTGTTTTTCCTAAACAACACGTTGTAAGTCGAAAAGCTTTCATGTTGCGTGTATGTCTAAGTGTGTAGCCTCAAAAGTGAAGGCACAGGACAGTTTTCTCTCGAAAGGATATGTAAGAATACCACTTCATAAGGAAATACAGTTTTGCAGAGTAAAGACATATACGTACGCATTGGAAACTCTTTACGAGAAGAAATAACGCATAGTACAAAATTAGCTTGTATCTCCAAAACTACACGTTGTATCTCGAAAAGAATTGTTGTGGCGTGTACGTCTTAACATGTAGCATCTAAAGAGAACCAAAAGGAGAATTTTCTTTCGTCAAAATTTTTCAGAAAATCACGTTTTAAGGAAATCCCGCATCGTGCGAAATTATCTTGTTTTTCCTAAACAACACGTTGTAAGTCGAAAAGCTTTCATGTTGAGTGTATGTCTACATGTGTAGCCTCAAAAGAGAAGGCACAGGACAGTTTTCTCTCGAAAGGATATGTAAGAATACCACTTCATAAGGAAATACAGTTTTGCAGAGTAAAGACATATACGTACGCATTGGAAACTCTTTACGAGAAGAAATAACGCATCGTACAAAATTAGCTTGTATCTCCAAAACTACACGTTGTATCTCGAAAAGAATTGTTGTGGCGTGTACGTCTTAACATGTAGCATCTAAAGAGAACCAAAAGGAGAATTTTCTTTCGTCAAAATTTTTCAGAAAATCACGTTTTAAGGAAATCCCGCATCGTGCGAAATTATCTTGTTTTTCCTAAACAACACGTTGTAAGTCGAAAAGCTTTCATGTTGCGTGTATGTCTAAGTGTGTAGCCTCAAAAGAGAAGGCACAGGACAGTTTTCTCTCGAAAGGATATGTAAGAATACCACTTCATAAGGAAATACAGTTTTGCAGAGTAAAGACATATACGTACGCATTGGAAACTCATTACGAGAAGAAATAACGCATAGTACAAAATTAGCTTGTATCTCCAAAACTACACGTTGTATCTCGAAAAGAATTGTTGTGGCGTGTACGTCTTAACATGTAGCATCTAAAGAGAACCAAAAGGAGAATTTTCTTTCGTCAAAATTTTTCAGAAAATCACGTTTTAAGGAAATCCCGCATCGTGCGAAATTATCTTGTTTTTCCTAAACAACACGTTGTAAGTCGAAAAGCTTTCATGTTGCGTGTATGTCTAAGTGTGTAGCCTCAAAAGAGAAGGCACAGGACAGTTTTCTCTCGAAAGGATATGTAAGAATACCACTTCATAAGGAAATACAGTTTTGCAGAGTAAAGACATATACGTACGCATTGGAAACTCTTTACGAGAAGAAATAACGCATAGTACAAAATTAGCTTGTATCTCCAAAACTACACGTTGTATCTCGAAAAGAATTGTTGTGGCGTGTACGTCTTAACATGTAGCATCTAAAGAGAACCAAAAGGAGAATTTTCTTTCGTCAAAATTTTTCAGAAAATCACGTTTTAAGGAAATCCCGCATCGTGCGAAATTATCTTGTTTTTCCTAAACAACACGTTGTAAGTCGAAAAGCTTTCATGTTGCGTGTATGTCTAAGTGTGTAGCCTCAAAAGAGAAGGCACAGGACAGTTTTCTCTCGAAAGGATATGTAAGAATACCACTTCATAAGGAAATACAGTTTTGCAGAGTAAAGACATATACGTACGCATTGGAAACTCTTTACGAGAAGAAATAACGCATAGTACAAAATTAGCTTGTATCTCCAAAACTACACGTTGTATCTCGAAAAGAATTGTTGTGGCGTGTACGTCTTAACATGTAGCATCTAAAGAGAACCAAAAGGAGAATTTTCTTTCGTCAAATTTTTTCAGAAAATCACGTTTTAAGGAAATCACGCATCGTGCGAAATTATCTTGTTTTTCCTAAACAACACGTTGTAAGTCGAAAAGCTTTCATGTTGCGTGTATGTCTACGTGTGTAGCCTCAAAAGAGAAGGCACAGGACAGTTTTCTCTCGAAAGGATATGTAAGAATACCACTTCATAAGGAAATACAGTTTTGCAGAGTAAAGACATATACGTACGCATTGGAAACTCTTTACGAGAAGAAATAACGCATAGTACAAAATTAGCTTGTATCTCCAAAACTACACGTTGTATCTCGAAAAGAATTGCTGTGGCGTGTACGTCTTAACATGTAGCATCTAAAGAGAACCAAAAGGAGAATTTTCTTTCGTCAAAATTTTTCAGAAAATCACGTTTTAAGGAAATCCCGCATCATGCGAAATTATCTTGTTTTTCCTAAACAACACGTTGTAAGTCGAAAAGCTTTCATGTTGCGTGTATGTCTAAGTGTGTAGCCTCAAAAGAGAAGGCACAGGACAGTTTTCTCTCGTAAGGATATGTAAGAATACCACTTCATAAGGAAATAGAGTTTTGCAGAGTAAAGACATATACGTACGCATTGGAAACTCTTTACGAGAAGAAATAACGCATAGTACAAAATTAGCTTGTATCTCCAAAACTACACGTTGTATCTCGAAAAGAATTGTTGTGGCGTGTACGTCTTAACATGTAGCATCTAAAGAGAACCAAAAGGAGAATTTTCTTTCGTCAAAATTTTTCAGAAAATCACGTTTTAAGGAAATCCCGCATCGTGCGAAATTATCTTGTTTTTCCTAAACAACACGTTGTACGTCGAAAAGCTTTCATGTTGCGTGTATGTCTAAGTGTGTAGCCTCAAAAGAGAAGGCACAGGACAGTTTTCTCTCGAAAGGATATGTAAGAATACCACTTCATAAGGAAATACAGTTTTGCAGAGTAAAGACATATACGTACGCATTGGAAACTCTTTACGAGAAGAAATAACGCATAGTACAAAATTAGCTTGTATCTCCAAAACTACACGTTGTATCTCGAAAAGAATTGTTGTGGCGTGTACGTCTTAATATGTAGCATCTAAAGAGAACCAAAAGGAGAATTTTCTTTCGTCAAAATTTTTCAGAAAATCACGTTTTAAGGAAATCCCGCATCGTGCGAAATTATCTTGTTTTTCCTAAACAACACGTTGTAAGTCGAAAAGCTTCCATGTTGCGTGTATGTCTACGTGTGTAGCCTCAAAAGAGAAGGCACAGGACAGTTTTCTCTCGAAAGGATATGTAAGAATACCACTTCATAAGGAAATACAGTTTTGCAGAGTAAAGACATATACGTACGCATTGGAAACTCTTTACGAGAAGAAATAACGCATAGTACAAAATTAGCTTGTATCTCCAAAACTACACGTTGTATCTCGAAAAGAATTGTTGTGGCGTGTACGTCTTAACATGTAGCATCTAAAGAGAACCAAAAGGAGAATTTTCTTTCGTCAAAATTTTTCAGAAAATCACGTTTTAAGGAAATCCCGCATCGTGCGAAATTATCTAGTTTTTCCTAAACAACACGTTGTAAGTCGAAAAGCTTTCATGTGGCGTGTATGTCTACGTGTGTAGCCTCAAAAGAGAAGGCACAGGACAGTTTTCTCTCGAAAGGATATGTAAGAATACCACTTCATAAGGAAATACAGTTTTGCAGAGTAAAGTCATATACGTACGCATTGGAAACTCTTTACGAGAAGAAATAACGCATAGTACAAAATTAGCTTGTATCTCCAAAACTACAAGTTGTATCTCGAAAAGAATTGTTGTGGCGTGTACGTCTTAACATGTAGCATCTAAAGAGAACCAAAAGGAGAATTTTCTTTCGTCAAAATTTTTCAGAAAATCACGTTTTAAGGAAATCCCGCATCGTGCGAAATTATCTTGTTTTTCCTAAACAACACGTTGTAAGTCGAAAAGCTTTCATGTTGCGTGTATGTCTAAGTGTGTAGCCTCAAAAGAGAAGGCACAGGACAGTTTTCTCTCGAAAGGATATGTAAGAATACCACTTCATAAGGAAATACAGTTTTGCAGAGTAAAGACATATACGTACGCATTGGAAACTCTTTACGAGAAGAAATAACGCATAGTACAAAATTAGCTTGTATCTCCAAAACTACACGTTGTATCTCGAAAAGAATTGTTGTGGCGTGTACGTCTTAACATGTAGCATCTAAAGAGAACCAAAAGGAGAATTTTCTTTCGTCAAAATTTTTCAGAAAATCACGTTTTAAGGAAATCCCGCATCGTGCGAAATTATCTTGTTTTTCCTAAACAACACGTTGTAAGTCGAAAAGCTTTCATGTTGCGTGTATGTCTACGTGTGTAGCCTCAAAAGAGAAGGCACAGGACAGTTTTCTCTCGAAAGGATATGTAAGAATACCACTTCATAAGGAAATACAGTTTTGCAGAGTAAAGACATATACGTACGCATTGGAAACTCTTTACGAGAAGAAATAACGCATAGTACAAAATTAGCTTGTATCTCCAAAACTACACGTTGTATCTCGAAAAGAATTGTTGTGGCGTGTACGTCTTAACATGTAGCATCTAAAGAGAACCAAAAGGAGAATTTTCTTTCGTCAAAATTTTTCAGAAAATCACGTTTTAAGGAAATCCCGCATCGTGCGAAATTATCTTGTTTTTCCTAAACAACACGTTGTAAGTCGAAAAGCTTTCATGTTGCGTGTATGTCTACGTGTGTAGCCTCAAAAGAGAAGGCACAGGACAGTTTTCTCTCGAAAGGATATGTAAGAATACCACTTCATAAGGAAATACAGTTTTGCAGAGTAAAGACATATACGTACGCATTGGAAACTCTTTACGAGAAGAAATAACGCATAGTACAAAATTAGCTTGTATCTCCAAAACTACACGTTGTATCTCGAAAAGAATTGTTGTGGCGTGTACGTCTTAACATGTAGCATCTAAAGAGAACCAAAAGGAGAATTTTCTTTCGTCAAAATTTTTCAGAAAATCACGTTTTAAGGAAATCCCGCATCGTGCGAAATTATCTTGTTTTTCCTAAACAACACGTTGTAAGTCGAAAAGCTTTCATGTTGCGTGTATGTCTACGTGTGTAGCCTCAAAAGAGAAGGCACAGGACAGTTTTCTCTCGAAAGGATATGTAAGAGTACCACTTCATAAGGAAATACACTTTTGCAGAGTAAAGACATATACGTACGCATTGGAAACTCTTTACGAGAAGAAATAACGCATAGTACAAAATTAGCTTGTATCTCCAAAACTACACGTTGTATCTCGAAAAGAATTGTTGTGGCGTGTACGTCTTAACATGTAGCATCTAAAGAGAACCAAAAGGAGAATTTTCTTTCGTCAAAATTTTTCAGAAAATCACGTTTTAAGGAAATCCCGCATCGTGCGAAATTATCTTGTTTTTCCTAAACAACACGTTGTAAGTCGAAAAGCTTTCATGTTGCGTGTATGTCTACGTGTGTAGCCTCAAAAGAGAAGGCACAGGACAGTTTTCTCTCGAAAGGATATGTAAGAATACCACTTCATAAGGAAATACAGTTTTGCAGAGTAAAGACATATACGTACGCATTGGCAACTCTTTACGAGAAGAAATAATGCATAGTACAAAATTAGCTTGTATCTCCAAAACTACACGTTGTATCTCGAAAAGAATTGTTGTGGCGTGTACGTCTTAACATGTAGCATCTAAAGAGAACCAAAAGGAGAATTTTCTTTCGTCAAAATTTTTCAGAAAATCACGTTTTAAGGAAATCCCGCATCGTGCGAAATTATCTTGTTTTTCCTAAACAACACGTTGTAAGTCGAAAAGCTTTCATGTTGCGTGTATGTCTACGTGTGTAGCCTCAAAAGAGAAGGCACAGGACAGTTTTCTCTCGAAAGGATATGTAAGAATACCACTTCATAAGGAAATACAGTTTTGCAGAGTAAAGACATATACGTACGCATTGGAAACTCTTTACGAGAAGAAATAACGCATAGTACAAAATTAGCTTGTATCTCCAAAACTACACGTTGTATCTCGAAAAGAATTGTTGTGGCGTGTACGTCTTAACATGTAGCATCTAAAGAGAACCAAAAGGAGAATTTTCTTTCGTCAAAATTTTTCAGAAAATCACGTTTTAAGGAAATCCCGCATCGTGCGAAATTATCTTGTTTTTCCTAAACAACACGTTGTAAGTCGAAAAGCTTTCATGTTGCGTGTATGTCTACGTGTGTAGCCTCAAAAGAGAAGGCACAGGACAGTTTTCTCTCGAAAGGATATGTAAGAGTACCACTTCATAAGGAAATACAGTTTTGCAGAGTAAAGACATATACGTACGCATTGGAAACTCTTTACGAGAAGAAATAACGCATAGTACAAAATAAGCTTGTATCTCCAAAACTACACGTTGTATCTCGAAAAGAATTGTTGTGGCGTGTACGTCTTAACATGTAGCATCTAAAGAGAACCAAAAGGAGAATTTTCTTTCGTCAAAATTTTTCAGAAAATCACGTTTTAAGGAAATCCCGCATCGTGCGAAATTATCTTGTTTTTCCTAAACAACACGTTGTAAGTCGAAAAGCTTTCATGTTGCGTGTATGTCTACGTGTGTAGCCTCAAAAGAGAAGGCACAGGACAGTTTTCTCTCGAAAGGATATGTAAGAATACCACTTCATAAGGAAATACAGTTTTGCAGAGTAAAGACATATACGTACGCATTGGAAACTCTTTACGAGAAGAAATAACGCATAGTACAAAATTAGCTTGTATCTCCAAAACTACACGTTGTATCTCGAAAAGAATTGTTGTGGCGTGTACGTCTTAACATGTAGCATCTAAAGAGAACCAAAAGGAGAATTTTCTTTCGTCAAAATTTTTCAGAAAATCACGTTTTAAGGAAATCCCGCATCGTGCGAAATTATCTTGTTTTTCCTAAACAACACGTTGTAAGTCGAAAAGCTTTCATGTTGCGTGTATGTCTACGTGTGTAGCCTCAAAAGAGAAGGCACAGGACAGTTTTCTCTCGAAAGGATATGTAAGAATACCACTTCATAAGGAAATACAGTTTTGCAGAGTAAAGACATATACGTACGCATTGGAAACTCTTTACGTGAAGAAATAACGCATAGTACAAAATTAGCTTGTATCTCCAAAACTACACGTTGTATCTCGAAAAGAATTGTTGTGGCGTGTACGTCTTAACATGTAGCATCTAAAGAGAACCAAAAGGAGAATTTTCTTTCGTCAAAATTTTTCAGAAAATCACGTTTTAAGGAAATCCCGCATCGTGCGAAATTATCTTGTTTTTCCTAAACAACACGTTGTAAGTCGAAAAGCTTTCATGTTGCGTGTATGTCTACGTGTGTAGCCTCAAAAGAGAAGGCACAGGACAGTTTTCTCTCGAAAGGATATGTAAGAATACCACTTCATAAGGAAATACAGTTTTGCAGAGTAAAGACATATACGTACGCATTGGAAACTCTTTAGGAGAAGAAATAACGCATAGTACAAAATTAGCTTGTATCTCCAAAACTACACGTTGTATCTCGAAAAGAATTGTTGTGGCGTGTACGTCTTAACATGTAGCATCTAAAGAGAACCAAAAGGAGAATTTTCTTTCGTCAAAATTTTTCAGAAAATCACGTTTTAAGGAAATCCCGCATCGTGCGAAATTATCTTGTTTTTCCTAAACAACACGTTGTAAGTCGAAAAGCTTTCATGTTGCGTGTATGTCTAAGTGTGTAGCCTCAAAAGTGAAGGCACAGGACAGTTTTCTCTCGAAAGGATATGTAAGAATACCACTTCATAAGGAAATACAGTTTTGCAGAGTAAAGACATATACGTACGCATTGGAAACTCTTTACGAGAAGAAATAACGCATAGTACAAAATTAGCTTGTATCTCCAAAACTACACGTTGTATCTCGAAAAGAATTGTTGTGGCGTGTACGTCTTAACATGTAGCATCTAAAGAGAACCAAAAGGAGAATTTTCTTTCGTCAAAATTTTTCAGAAAATCACGTTTTAAGGAAATCCCGCATCGTGCGAAATTATCTTGTTTTTCCTAAACAACACGTTGTAAGTCGAAAAGCTTTCATGTTGAGTGTATGTCTACATGTGTAGCCTCAAAAGAGAAGGCACAGGACAGTTTTCTCTCGAAAGGATATGTAAGAATACCACTTCATAAGGAAATACAGTTTTGCAGAGTAAAGACATATACGTACGCATTGGAAACTCTTTAGGAGAAGAAATAACGCATAGTACAAAATTAGCTTGTATCTCCAAAACTACACGTTGTATCTCGAAAAGAATTGTTGTGGCGTGTACGTCTTAACATGTAGCATCTAAAGAGAACCAAAAGGAGAATTTTCTTTCGTCAAAATTTTTCAGAAAATCACGTTTTAAGGAAATCCCGCATCGTGCGAAATTATCTTGTTTTTCCTAAACAACACGTTGTAAGTCGAAAAGCTTTCATGTTGCGTGTATGTCTACGTGTGTAGCCTCAAAAGAGAAGGCACAGGACAGTTTTCTCTCGAAAGGATATGTAAGAATACCACTTCATAAGGAAATACAGTTTTGCAGAGTAAAGACATATACGTACGCATTGGAAACTCTTTACGAGAAGAAATAACGCATAGTACAAAATTAGCTTGTATCTCCAAAACTACACGTTGTATCTCGAAAAGAATTGTTGTGGCGTGTACGTCTTAACATGTAGCATCTAAAGAGAACCAAAAGGAGAATTTTCTTTCGTCAAAATTTTTCAGAAAATCACGTTTTAAGGAAATCCCGCATCGTGCGAAATTATCTTGTTTTTCCTAAACAACACGTTGTAAGTCGAAAAGCTTTCATGTTGCGTGTATGTCTACGTGTGTAGCCTCAAAAGAGAAGGCACAGGACAGTTTTCTCTCGAAAGGATATGTAAGAATACCACTTCATAAGGAAATACAGTTTTGCAGAGTAAAGACATATACGTACGCATTGGAAACTCTTTACGAGAAGAAATAACGCATAGTACAAAATTAGCTTGTATCTCCAAAACTACACGTTGTATCTCGAAAAGAATTGTTGTGGCGTGTACGTCTTAACATGTAGCATCTAAAGAGAACCAAAAGGAGAATTTTCTTTCGTCAAAATTTTTCAGAAAATCACGTTTTAAGGAAATCCCGCATCGTGCGAAATTATCTTGTTTTTCCTAAACAACACGTTATAAGTCGAAAAGCTTTCATGTTGCGTGTATGTCTACGTGTGTAGCCTCAAAAGAGAAGGCACAGGACAGTTTTCTCTCGAAAAAATATGTAAGAATACCACTTCATAAGGAAATACAGTTTTGCAGAGTAAAGACATATACGTACGCATTGGAAACTCTTTACGAGAAGAAATAACGCATAGTACAAAATTAGCTTGTATCTCCAAAACTACACGTTGTATCTCGAAAAGAATTGTTGTGGCGTGTACGTCTTAACATGTAGCATCTAAAGAGAACCAAAAGGAGAATTTTCTTTCGTCAAAATTTTTCAGAAAATCACGTTTTAAGGAAATGCCGCATCGTGCGAAATTATCTTGTTTTTCCTAAACAACACGTTGTAAGTCGAAAAGCTTTCATGTTGCGTGTATGTCTACGTGTGTAGCCTCAAAAGAGAAGGCACAGGACAGTTTTCTCTCGAAAGGATATGTAAGAATACCACTTCATAAGGAAATACAGTTTTGCAGAGTAAAGACATATACGTACGCATTGGAAACTCTTTACGAGAAGAAATAACGCATAGTACAAAATTAGCTTGTATCTCCAAAACTACACGTTGTATCTCGAAAAGAATTGTTGTGGCGTGTACGTCTTAACATGTAGCATCTAAAGAGAACCAAAAGGAGAATTTTCTTTCGTCAAAATTTTTCAGAAAATCACGTTTTAAGGAAATCCCGCATCGTGCGAAATTATCTTGTTTTTCCTAAACAACACGTTGTAAGTCGAAAAGCTTTCATGTTGCGTGTATGTCTACGTGTGTAGCCTCAAAAGAGAAGGCACAGGACAGTTTTCTCTCGAAAGGATATGTAAGAATACCACTTCATAAGGAAATACAGTTTTGCAGAGTAAAGACATATACGTACGCATTGGAAACTCTTTACGAGAAGAAATAACGCATAGTACAAAATTAGCTTGTATCTCCAAAACTACACGTTGTATCTCGAAAAGAATTGTTGTGGCGTGTACGTCTTAACATGTAGCATCTAAAGAGAACCAAAAGGAGAATTTTCTTTCGTCAAAATTTTTCAGAAAATCACGTTTTACGGAAATCCCGCATCGTGCGAAATTATCTTGTTTTTTCTAAACAACACGTTGTAAGTCAAAAAGCTTTCATGTTGCGTGTATGTCTACGTGTGTAGCCTCAAAAGAGAAGGCACAGGACAGTTTTCTCTCGAAAGGATATGTAAGAATACCACTTCATAAGGAAATACAGTTTTGCAGAGTAAAGACATATACGTACGCATTGGAAACTCTTTACGAGAAGAAATAACGCATAGTACAAAATTAGCTTGTATCTCCAAAACTACACGTTGTATCTCGAAAAGAATTGTTGTGGCGTGTACGTCTTAACATGTAGCATCTAAAGAGAACCAAAAGGAGAATTTTCTTTCGTCAAAATTTTTCAGAAAATCACGTTTTAAGGAAATCCCGCATCGTGCCAAATTATCTTGTTTTTCCTAAACAACACGCTGTAAGTCGAAAAGCTTTCATGTTGCGAGTATGTCTACGTGTGTAGCCTCAAAAGAGAAGGTACAGGACAGTTTTCTCTCGAAAGGATATGTAAGAATACCACTTCATAAGGAAATACAGTTTTGCAGAGTAAAGACATATACGTACGCATTGGAAACTCTTTACGCGAAGAAATAACGCATAGTACAAAATTAGCTTGTATCTCCAAAACTACACGTTGTATCTCGAAAAGAATTGTTGTGGCGTGTACATCTTAACATGTAGCATCTAAAGAGAACCAAAGGGAGAATTTTCTTTCGTCAAAATTTTTCAGAAAATCACGTTTTAAGGAAATCCCGCATCGTGCGAAATTATCTTGTTTTTCCTAAACAACACGTTGTAAGTCGAAAAGCTTTCATGTTGCGTGTATGTCTACGTGTGTAGCCTCAAAAGAGAAGGCACAGGACAGTTTTCTCTCGAAAGGATATGTAAGAATACCACTTCATAAGGAAATACAGTTTTGCAGAGTAAAGACATATACGTACGCATTGGAAACTCTTTACGAGAAGAAATAACGCATAGTACAAAATTAGCTTGTATCTCCAAAACTACACGTTGTATCTCGAAAAGAATTGTTGTGGCGTGTACGTCTTAACATGTAGCATCTAAAGAGAACCAAAAGGAGAATTTTCTTTCGTCAAAATTTTTCAGAAAGTCACGTTTTAAGGAAATCCCGCATCGTGCGAAATTATCTTGTTTTTCCTAAACAACACGTTGTAAGTCGAAAAGCTTTCATGTTGCGTGTATGTCTAAGTGTGTAGCCTCAAAAGAGAAGGCACAGGACAGTTTTCTCTCGAAAGGATATGTAAGAATACCACTTCATAAGGAAATACAGTTTTGCAGAGTAAAGACATATACGTACGCATTGGAAACTCTTTACGAGAAGAAATAACGCATAGTACAAAATTAGCTTGTATCTCCAAAACTACACGTTGTATCTCGAAAAGAATTGTTGTGGCGTGTACGTCTTAACATGTAGCATCTAAAGAGAACCAAAAGGAGAATTTTCTTTCGTCAAAATTTTTCAGAAAATCACGTTTTAAGGAAATCCCGCATCGTGCGAAATTATCTTGTTTTTCCTAAACAACACGTTGTAAGTCGAAAAGCTTTCATGTTGCGTGTATGTCTAAGTGTGTAGCCTCAAAAGAGAAGGCACAGGACAGTTTTCTCTCGAAAGGATATGTAAGAATACCACTTCATAAGGAAATACAGTTTTGCAGAGTAAAGACATATACGTACGCATTGGAAACTCTTTAGGAGAAGAAATAACGCATAGTACAAAATTAGCTTGTATCTCCAAAACTACACGTTGTATCTCGAAAAGAATTGTTGTGGCGTGTACGTCTTAACATGTAGCATCTAAAGAGAACCAAAAGGAGAATTTTCTTTCGTCAAAATTTTTCAGAAAATCACGTTTTAAGGAAATCCCGCATCGTGCGAAATTATCTTGTTTTTCCTAAACAACACGTTGTAAGTCGAAAAGCTTTCATGTTGCGTGTATGTCTACGTGTGTAGCCTCAAAAGAGAAGGCACAGGACAGTTTTCTCTCGAAAGGATATGTAAGAATACCACTTCATAAGGAAATAAAGTTTTGCAGAGTAAAGACATATACGTACGCATTGGAAACTCTTTACGAGAAGAAATAACGCATAGTACAAAATTAGCTTGTATCTCCAAAACTACACGTTGTATCTCGAAAAGAATTGTTGTGGCGTGTACGTCTTAACATGTAGCATCTAAAGAGAACCAAAAGGAGAATTTTCTTTCGTCAAAATTTTTCAGAAAATCACGTTTTAAGGAAATCCCGCATCGTGCCAAATTATCTAGTTTTTCCTAAACAACACGCTGTAAGTCGAAAAGGTTTCATGTTGCGTGTATGTCTACGTGTGTAGCCTCAAAAGAGAAGGCACAGGACAGTTTTCTCTCGAAAGGATATGTAAGAATACCACTTCATAAGGAAATACAGTTTTGCAGAGTAAAGACATATACGTACACATTGGAAACTCTTTACGAGAAGAAATAACGCATAGTACAAAATTAGCTTGTATCTCCAAAACTACACGTTGTATCTCGAAAAGAATTGTTGTGGCGTGTACGTCTTAACATGTAGCATCTAAAGAGAACCAAAAGGAGAATTTTCTTTCGTCAAAATTTTTCAGAAAATCACGTTTTAAGGAAATCCCGCATCGTGCGAAATTATCTTGTTTTTCCTAAACAACACGTTGTAAGTCGAAAAGCTTTCATGTTGCGTGTATGTCTACGTGTGTAGCCTCAAAAGAGAAGGCACAGGACAGTTTTCTCTCGAAAGGATATGTAAGAATACCACTTCATAAGGAAATACAGTTTTGCAGAGTAAAGACATATACGTACGCATTGGAAACTCTTTACGAGAAGAAATAACGCATAGTACAAAATTAGCTTGTATCTCCAAAACTACACGTTGTATCTCGAAAAGAATTGTTGTGGCGTGTACGTCTTAACATGTAGCATCTAAAGAGAACCAAAAGGAGAATTTTCTTTCGTCAAAATTTTTCAGAAAATCACGTTTTAAGGAAATCCCGCATCGTGCGAAATTATCTTGTTTTTCCTAAACAACACGTTGTAAGTCGAAAAGCTTTCATGTTGCGTGTATGTCTACGTGTGTAGCCTCAAAAGAGAAGGCACAGGACAGTTTTCTCTCGAAAGGATATGTAAGAATACCACTTCATAAGGAAATACAGTTTTGCAGAGTAAAGACATATACGTACGCATTGGAAACTCTTTACGAGAAGAAATAACGCATAGTACAAAATTAGCTTGTATCTCCAAAACTACACGTTGTATCTCGAAAAGAATTGTTGTGGCGTGTACGTCTTAACATGTAGCATCTAAAGAGAACCAAAAGGAGAATTTTCTTTCGTCAAAATTTTTCAGAAAATCACGTTTTAAGGAAATCCCGCATCGTGCGAAATTATCTTGTTTTTCCTAAACAACACGTTGTAAGTCGAAAAGCTTTCATGTTGCGTGTATGTCTAAGTGTGTAGCCTCAAAAGAGAAGGCACAGGACAGTTTTCTCTCGAAAGGATATGTAAGAATACCACTTCATAAGGAAATACAGTTTTGCAGAGTAAAGACATATACGTACGCATTGGAAACTCTTTAGGAGAAGAAATAACGCATAGTACAAAATTAGCTTGTATCTCCAAAACTACACGTTGTATCTCGAAAAGAATTGTTGTGGCGTGTACGTCTTAACATGTAGCATCTAAAGAGAACCAAAAGGAGAATTTTCTTTCGTCAAAATTTTTCAGAAAATCACGTTTTAAGGAAATCCCGCATCGTGCGAAATTATCTTGTTTTTCCTAAACAACACGTTGTAAGTCGAAAAGCTTTCATGTTGCGTGTATGTCTACGTGTGTAGCCTCAAAAGAGAAGGCACAGGACAGTTTTCTCTCGAAAGGATATGTAAGAATACCACTTCATAAGGAAATACAGTTTTGCAGAGTAAAGACATATACGTACGCATTGGAAACTCTTTACGAGAAGAAATAACGCATAGTACAAAATTAGCTTGTATCTCCAAAACTACACGTTGTATCTCGAAAAGAATTGTTGTGGCGTGTACGTCTTAACATGTAGCATCTAAAGAGAACCAAAAGGAGAATTTTCTTTCGTCAAAATTTTTCAGAAAATCACGTTTTAAGGAAATCCCGCATCGTGCGAAATTATCTTGTTTTTCCTAAACAACACGTTGTAAGTCGAAAAGCTTTCATGTTGCGTGTATGTCTACGTGTGTAGCCTCAAAAGAGAAGGCACAGGACAGTTTTCTCTCGAAAGGATATGTAAGAATACCACTTCATAAGGAAATACAGTTTTGCAGAGTAAAGACATATACGTACGCATTGGAAACTCTTTACGAGAAGAAATAACGCATAGTACAAAATTAGCTTGTATCTCCAAAACTACACGTTGTATCTCGAAAAGAATTGTTGTGGCGTGTACGTCTTAACATGTAGCATCTAAAGAGAACCAAAAGGAGAATTTTCTTTCGTCAAAATTTTTCAGAAAATCACGTTTTAAGGAAATCCCGCATCGTGCGAAATTATCTTGTTTTTCCTAAACAACACGTTATAAGTCGAAAAGCTTTCATGTTGCGTGTATGTCTACGTGTGTAGCCTCAAAAGAGAAGGCACAGGACAGTTTTCTCTCGAAAAAATATGTAAGAATACCACTTCATAAGGAAATACAGTTTTGCAGAGTAAAGACATATACGTACGCATTGGAAACTCTTTACGAGAAGAAATAACGCATAGTACAAAATTAGCTTGTATCTCCAAAACTACACGTTGTATCTCGAAAAGAATTGTTGTGGCGTGTACGTCTTAACATGTAGCATCTAAAGAGAACCAAAAGGAGAATTTTCTTTCGTCAAAATTTTTCAGAAAATCACGTTTTAAGGAAATGCCGCATCGTGCGAAATTATCTTGTTTTTCCTAAACAACACGTTGTAAGTCGAAAAGCTTTCATGTTGCGTGTATGTCTACGTGTGTAGCCTCAAAAGAGAAGGCACAGGACAGTTTTCTCTCGAAAGGATATGTAAGAATACCACTTCATAAGGAAATACAGTTTTGCAGAGTAAAGACATATACGTACGCATTGGAAACTCTTTACGAGAAGAAATAACGCATAGTACAAAATTAGCTTGTATCTCCAAAACTACACGTTGTATCTCGAAAAGAATTGTTGTGGCGTGTACGTCTTAACATGTAGCATCTAAAGAGAACCAAAAGGAGAATTTTCTTTCGTCAAAATTTTTCAGAAAATCACGTTTTAAGGAAATCCCGCATCGTGCGAAATTATCTTGTTTTTCCTAAACAACACGTTGTAAGTCGAAAAGCTTTCATGTTGCGTGTATGTCTACGTGTGTAGCCTCAAAAGAGAAGGCACAGGACAGTTTTCTCTCGAAAGGATATGTAAGAATACCACTTCATAAGGAAATACAGTTTTGCAGAGTAAAGACATATACGTACGCATTGGAAACTCTTTACGAGAAGAAATAACGCATAGTACAAAATTAGCTTGTATCTCCAAAACTACACGTTGTATCTCGAAAAGAATTGTTGTGGCGTGTACGTCTTAACATGTAGCATCTAAAGAGAACCAAAAGGAGAATTTTCTTTCGTCAAAATTTTTCAGAAAATCACGTTTTACGGAAATCCCGCATCGTGCGAAATTATCTTGTTTTTTCTAAACAACACGTTGTAAGTCAAAAAGCTTTCATGTTGCGTGTATGTCTACGTGTGTAGCCTCAAAAGAGAAGGCACAGGACAGTTTTCTCTCGAAAGGATATGTAAGAATACCACTTCATAAGGAAATACAGTTTTGCAGAGTAAAGACATATACGTACGCATTGGAAACTCTTTACGAGAAGAAATAACGCATAGTACAAAATTAGCTTGTATCTCCAAAACTACACGTTGTATCTCGAAAAGAATTGTTGTGGCGTGTACGTCTTAACATGTAGCATCTAAAGAGAACCAAAAGGAGAATTTTCTTTCGTCAAAATTTTTCAGAAAATCACGTTTTAAGGAAATCCCGCATCGTGCCAAATTATCTTGTTTTTCCTAAACAACACGCTGTAAGTCGAAAAGCTTTCATGTTGCGAGTATGTCTACGTGTGTAGCCTCAAAAGAGAAGGTACAGGACAGTTTTCTCTCGAAAGGATATGTAAGAATACCACTTCATAAGGAAATACAGTTTTGCAGAGTAAAGACATATACGTACGCATTGGAAACTCTTTACGCGAAGAAATAACGCATAGTACAAAATTAGCTTGTATCTCCAAAACTACACGTTGTATCTCGAAAAGAATTGTTGTGGCGTGTACATCTTAACATGTAGCATCTAAAGAGAACCAAAGGGAGAATTTTCTTTCGTCAAAATTTTTCAGAAAATCACGTTTTAAGGAAATCCCGCATCGTGCGAAATTATCTTGTTTTTCCTAAACAACACGTTGTAAGTCGAAAAGCTTTCATGTTGCGTGTATGTCTACGTGTGTAGCCTCAAAAGAGAAGGCACAGGACAGTTTTCTCTCGAAAGGATATGTAAGAATACCACTTCATAAGGAAATACAGTTTTGCAGAGTAAAGACATATACGTACGCATTGGAAACTCTTTACGAGAAGAAATAACGCATAGTACAAAATTAGCTTGTATCTCCAAAACTACACGTTGTATCTCGAAAAGAATTGTTGTGGCGTGTACGTCTTAACATGTAGCATCTAAAGAGAACCAAAAGGAGAATTTTCTTTCGTCAAAATTTTTCAGAAAGTCACGTTTTAAGGAAATCCCGCATCGTGCGAAATTATCTTGTTTTTCCTAAACAACACGTTGTAAGTCGAAAAGCTTTCATGTTGCGTGTATGTCTAAGTGTGTAGCCTCAAAAGAGAAGGCACAGGACAGTTTTCTCTCGAAAGGATATGTAAGAATACCACTTCATAAGGAAATACAGTTTTGCAGAGTAAAGACATATACGTACGCATTGGAAACTCTTTACGAGAAGAAATAACGCATAGTACAAAATTAGCTTGTATCTCCAAAACTACACGTTGTATCTCGAAAAGAATTGTTGTGGCGTGTACGTCTTAACATGTAGCATCTAAAGAGAACCAAAAGGAGAATTTTCTTTCGTCAAAATTTTTCAGAAAATCACGTTTTAAGGAAATCCCGCATCGTGCGAAATTATCTTGTTTTTCCTAAACAACACGTTGTAAGTCGAAAAGCTTTCATGTTGCGTGTATGTCTAAGTGTGTAGCCTCAAAAGAGAAGGCACAGGACAGTTTTCTCTCGAAAGGATATGTAAGAATACCACTTCATAAGGAAATACAGTTTTGCAGAGTAAAGACATATACGTACGCATTGGAAACTCTTTAGGAGAAGAAATAACGCATAGTACAAAATTAGCTTGTATCTCCAAAACTACACGTTGTATCTCGAAAAGAATTGTTGTGGCGTGTACGTCTTAACATGTAGCATCTAAAGAGAACCAAAAGGAGAATTTTCTTTCGTCAAAATTTTTCAGAAAATCACGTTTTAAGGAAATCCCGCATCGTGCGAAATTATCTTGTTTTTCCTAAACAACACGTTGTAAGTCGAAAAGCTTTCATGTTGCGTGTATGTCTACGTGTGTAGCCTCAAAAGAGAAGGCACAGGACAGTTTTCTCTCGAAAGGATATGTAAGAATACCACTTCATAAGGAAATAAAGTTTTGCAGAGTAAAGACATATACGTACGCATTGGAAACTCTTTACGAGAAGAAATAACGCATAGTACAAAATTAGCTTGTATCTCCAAAACTACACGTTGTATCTCGAAAAGAATTGTTGTGGCGTGTACGTCTTAACATGTAGCATCTAAAGAGAACCAAAAGGAGAATTTTCTTTCGTCAAAATTTTTCAGAAAATCACGTTTTAAGGAAATCCCGCATCGTGCCAAATTATCTAGTTTTTCCTAAACAACACGCTGTAAGTCGAAAAGGTTTCATGTTGCGTGTATGTCTACGTGTGTAGCCTCAAAAGAGAAGGCACAGGACAGTTTTCTCTCGAAAGGATATGTAAGAATACCACTTCATAAGGAAATACAGTTTTGCAGAGTAAAGACATATACGTACACATTGGAAACTCTTTACGAGAAGAAATAACGCATAGTACAAAATTAGCTTGTATCTCCAAAACTACACGTTGTATCTCGAAAAGAATTGTTGTGGCGTGTACGTCTTAACATGTAGCATCTAAAGAGAACCAAAAGGAGAATTTTCTTTCGTCAAAATTTTTCAGAAAATCACGTTTTAAGGAAATCCCGCATCGTGCGAAATTATCTTGTTTTTCCTAAACAACACGTTGTAAGTCGAAAAGCTTTCATGTTGCGTGTATGTCTACGTGTGTAGCCTCAAAAGAGAAGGCACAGGACAGTTTTCTCTCGAAAGGATATGTAAGAATACCACTTCATAAGGAAATACAGTTTTGCAGAGTAAAGACATATACGTACGCATTGGAAACTCTTTACGAGAAGAAATAACGCATAGTACAAAATTAGCTTGTATCTCCAAAACTACACGTTGTATCTCGAAAAGAATTGTTGTGGCGTGTACGTCTTAACATGTAGCATCTAAAGAGAACCAAAAGGAGAATTTTCTTTCGTCAAAATTTTTCAGAAAATCACGTTTTAAGGAAATCCCGCATCGTGCGAAATTATCTTGTTTTTCCTAAACAACACGTTGTAAGTCGAAAAGCTTTCATGTTGCGTGTATGTCTACGTGTGTAGCCTCAAAAGAGAAGGCACAGGACAGTTTTCTCTCGAAAGGATATGTAAGAATACCACTTCATAAGGAAATACAGTTTTGCAGAGTAAAGACATATACGTACGCATTGGAAACTCTTTACGAGAAGAAATAACGCATAGTACAAAATTAGCTTGTATCTCCAAAACTACACGTTGTATCTCGAAAAGAATTGTTGTGGCGTGTACGTCTTAACATGTAGCATCTAAAGAGAACCAAAAGGAGAATTTTCTTTCGTCAAAATTTTTCAGAAAATCACGTTTTAAGGAAATCCCGCATCGTGCGAAATTATCTTGTTTTTCCTAAACAACACGTTGTAAGTCGAAAAGCTTTCATGTTGCGTGTATGTCTAAGTGTGTAGCCTCAAAAGAGAAGGCACAGGACAGTTTTCTCTCGAAAGGATATGTAAGAATACCACTTCATAAGGAAATACAGTTTTGCAGAGTAAAGACATATACGTACGCATTGGAAACTCTTTAGGAGAAGAAATAACGCATAGTACAAAATTAGCTTGTATCTCCAAAACTACACGTTGTATCTCGAAAAGAATTGTTGTGGCGTGTACGTCTTAACATGTAGCATCTAAAGAGAACCAAAAGGAGAATTTTCTTTCGTCAAAATTTTTCAGAAAATCACGTTTTAAGGAAATCCCGCATCGTGCGAAATTATCTTGTTTTTCCTAAACAACACGTTGTAAGTCGAAAAGCTTTCATGTTGCGTGTATGTCTACGTGTGTAGCCTCAAAAGAGAAGGCACAGGACAGTTTTCTCTCGAAAGGATATGTAAGAATACCACTTCATAAGGAAATACAGTTTTGCAGAGTAAAGACATATACGTACGCATTGGAAACTCTTTACGAGAAGAAATAACGCATAGTACAAAATTAGCTTGTATCTCCAAAACTACACGTTGTATCTCGAAAAGAATTGTTGTGGCGTGTACGTCTTAACATGTAGCATCTAAAGAGAACCAAAAGGAGAATTTTCTTTCGTCAAAATTTTTCAGAAAATCACGTTTTAAGGAAATCCCGCATCGTGCGAAATTATCTTGTTTTTCCTAAACAACACGTTGTAAGTCGAAAAGCTTTCATGTTGCGTGTATGTCTACGTGTGTAGCCTCAAAAGAGAAGGCACAGGACAGTTTTCTCTCGAAAGGATATGTAAGAATACCACTTCATAAGGAAATACAGTTTTGCAGAGTAAAGACATATACGTACGCATTGGAAACTCTTTACGAGAAGAAATAACGCATAGTACAAAATTAGCTTGTATCTCCAAAACTACACGTTGTATCTCGAAAAGAATTGTTGTGGCGTGTACGTCTTAACATGTAGCATCTAAAGAGAACCAAAAGGAGAATTTTCTTTCGTCAAAATTTTTCAGAAAATCACGTTTTAAGGAAATCCCGCATCGTGCGAAATTATCTTGTTTTTCCTAAACAACACGTTGTAAGTCGAAAAGCTTTCATGTTGCGTGTATGTCTACGTGTGTAGCCTCAAAAGAGAAGGCACAGGACAGTTTTCTCTCGAAAGGATATGTAAGAATACCACTTCATAAGGAAATACAGTTTTGCAGAGTAAAGACATATACGTACGCATTGGAAACTCTTTACGAGAAGAAATAACGCATAGTACAAAATTAGCTTGTATCTCCAAAACTACACGTTGTATCTCGAAAAGAATTGTTGTGGCGTGTACGTCTTAACATGTAGCATCTAAAGAGAACCAAAAGGAGAATTTTCTTTCGTCAAAATTTTTCAGAAAATCACGTTTTACGGAAATCCCGCATCGTGCGAAATTATCTTGTTTTTCCTAAACAACACGTTGTAAGTCGAAAAGCTTTCATGTTGCGTGTATGTCTACGTGTGTAGCCTCAAAAGAGAAGGCACAGGACAGTTTTCTCTCGAAAGGATATGTAAGAATACCACTTCATAAGGAAATACAGTTTTGCAGAGTAAAGACATATACGTACGCATTGGAAACTCTTTACGAGAAGAAATAACGCATAGTACAAAATTAGCTTGTATCTCCAAAACTACACGTTGTATCTCGAAAAGAATTGTTGTGGCGTGTACGTCTTAACATGTAGCATCTAAAGAGAACCAAAAGGAGAATTTTCTTTCGTCAAAATTTTTCAGAAAATCACGTTTTAAGGAAATCCCGCATCGTGCCAAATTATCTTGTTTTTCCTAAACAACACGCTGTAAGTCGAAAAGCTTTCATGTTGCGTGTATGTCTACGTGTGTAGCCTCAAAAGAGAAGGCACAGGACAGTTTTCTCTCGAAAGGATATGTAAGAATACCACTTCATAAGGAAATACAGTTTTGCAGAGTAAAGACATATACGTACGCATTGGAAACTCTTTACGAGAAGAAATAACGCATAGTACAAAATTAGCTTGTATCTCCAAAACTACACGTTGTATCTCGAAAAGAATTGTTGTGGCGTGTACGTCTTAACATGTAGCATCTAAAGAGAACCAAAAGGAGAATTTTCTTTCGTCAAAATTTTTCAGAAAATCACGTTTTAAGGAAATCCCGCATCGTGCGAAATTATCTTGTTTTTCCTAAACAACACGTTGTAAGTCGAAAAGCTTTCATGTTGCGTGTATGTCTACGTGTGTAGCCTCAAAAGAGAAGGCACAGGACAGTTTTCTCTCGAAAGGATATGTAAGAATACCACTTCATAAGGAAATACAGTTTTGCAGAGTAAAGACATATACGTACGCATTGGAAACTCTTTACGAGAAGAAATAACGCATAGTACAAAATTAGCTTGTATCTCCAAAACTACACGTTGTATCTCGAAAAGAATTGTTGTGGCGTGTACGTCTTAACATGTAGCATCTAAAGAGAACCAAAAGGAGAATTTTCTTTCGTCAAAATTTTTCAGAAAATCACGTTTTAAGGAAATCCCGCATCGTGCCAAATTATCTTGTTTTTCCTAAACAACACGCTGTAAGTCGAAAAGCTTTCATGTTGCGTGTATGTCTACGTGTGTAGCCTCAAAAGAGAAGGCACAGGACAGTTTTCTCTCGAAAGGATATGTAAGAATACCACTTCATAAGGAAATACAGTTTTGCAGAGTAAAGACATATACGTACGCATTGGAAACTCTTTACGAGAAGAAATAACGCATAGTACAAAATTAGCTTGTATCTCCAAAACTACACGTTGTATCTCGAAAAGAAATGTTGTGGCGTGTACGTCTTAACATGTAGCATCTAAAGAGAACCAAAAGGAGAATTTTCTTTCGTCAAAATTTTTCAGAAAATCACGTTTTAAGGAAATCCCGCATCGTGCGAAATTATCTTGTTTTTCCTAAACAACACGTTGTAAGTCGAAAAGCTTTCATGTTGCGTGTATGTCTACGTGTGTAGCCTCAAAAGAGAAGGCACAGGACAGTTTTCTCTCGAAAGGATATGTAAGAATACCACTTCATAAGGAAATACAGTTTTGCAGAGTAAAGACATATACGTACGCATTGGAAACTCTTTACGCGAAGAAATAACGCATAGTACAAAATTAGCTTGTATCTCCAAAACTACACGTTGTATCTCGAAAAGAATTGTTGTGGCGTGTACGTCTTAACATGTAGCATCTAAAGAGAACCAAAAGGAGAATTTTCTTTCGTCAAAATTTTTCAGAAAATCACGTTTTAAGGAAATCCCGCATCGTGCGAAATTATCTTGTTTTTCCTAAACAACACGTTGTAAGTCGAAAAGCTTTCATGTTGCGTGTATGTCTACGTGTGTAGCCTCAAAAGAGAAGGCACAGGACAGTTTTCTCTCGAAAGGATATGTAAGAATACCACTTCATAAGGAAATACAGTTTTGCAGAGTAAAGACATATACGTACGCATTGGAAACTCTTTACGAGAAGAAATAACGCATAGTACAAAATTAGCTTGTATCTCCAAAACTACACGTTGTATCTCGAAAAGAATTGTTGTGGCGTGTACGTCTTAACATGTAGCATCTAAAGAGAACCAAAAGGAGAATTTTCTTTCGTCAAAATTTTTCAGAAAATCACGTTTTAAGGAAATCCCGCATCGTGCGAAATTATCTTGTTTTTCCTAAACAACACGTTGTAAGTCGAAAAGCTTTCATGTTGCGTGTATGTCTAAGTGTGTAGCCTCAAAAGAGAAGGCACAGGACAGTTTTCTCTCGAAAGGATATGTAAGAATACCACTTCATAAGGAAATACAGTTTTGCAGAGTAAAGACATATACGTACGCATTGGAAACTCTTTACGAGAAGAAATAACGCATAGTACAAAATTAGCTTGTATCTCCAAAACTACACGTTGTATCTCGAAAAGAATTGTTGTGGCGTGTACGTCTTAACATGTAGCATCTAAAGAGAACCAAAAGGAGAATTTTCTTTCGTCAAAATATTTCAGAAAATCACGTTTTAAGGAAATCCCGCATCGTGCGAAATTATCTTGTTTTTCCTAAACAACACGTTGTAAGTCGAAAAGCTTTCATGTTGCGTGTATGTCTACGTGTGTAGCCTCAAAAGAGAAGGCACAGGACAGTTTTCTCTCGAAAGGATATGTAAGAATACCACTTCATAAGGAAATACAGTTTTGCAGAGTAAAGACATATACGTACGCATTGGAAACTCTTTACGAGAAGAAATAACGCATAGTACAAAATTAGCTTGTATCTCCAAAACTACACGTTGTATCTCGAAAAGAATTGTTGTGGCGTGTACGTCTTAACATGCAGCATCTAAAGGGAACCAAAAGGAGAATTTTCTTTCGTCAAAATTTTTCAGAAAATCACGTTTTAAGGAAAACCCGCATCGTGCGAAATTATCTTGTTTTTCCTAAACAACACGTTGTAAGTCGAAAAGCTTTCATGTTGCGTGTATGTCTACGTGTGTAGCCTCAAAAGAGAAGGCACAGGACAGTTTTCTCTCGAAAGGATATGTAAGAATACCACTTCATAAGGAAATACAGTTTTGCAGAGTAAAGACATATACGTACGCATTGGAAACTCTTTACGAGAAGAAATAACGCATAGTACAAAATTAGCTTGTATCTCCAAAACTACACGTTGTATCTCGAAAAGAATTGTTGTGGCGTGTACGTCTTAACATGTAGCGTCTAAAGAGAACCAAAAGGAGAATTTTCTTTCGTCAAAATTTTTCAGAAAATCACGTTTTAAGGAAATCCCGCATCGTGCGAAATTATCTTGTTTTTCCTAAACAACACGTTGTAAGTCGAAAAGCTTTCATGTTGCGTGTATGTCTACGTGTGTAGCCTCAAAAGAGAAGGCACAGGACAGTTTTCTCTCGAAAGGATATGTAAGAATACCACTTCATAAGGAAATACAGTTTTGCAGAGTAAAGACATATACGTACGCATTGGAAACTCTTTACGAGAAGAAATAACGCATAGTACAAAATTAGCTTGTATCTCCAAAACTACACGTTGTATCTCGAAAAGAATTGTTGTGGCGTGTACGTCTTAACATGTAGCATCTAAAGAGAACCAAAAGGAGAATTTTCTTTCGTCAAAATTTTTCAGAAAATCACGTTTTAAGGAAATCCCGCATCGTGCGAAATTATCTTGTTTTTCCTAAACAACACGTTGTAAGTCGAAAAGCTTTCATGTTGCGTGTATGTCTACGTGTGTAGCCTCAAAAGAGAAGGCACAGGACAGTTTTCTCTCGAAAGGATATGTAAGAATACCACTTCATAAGGAAATACAGTTTTGCAGAGTAAAGACATATACGTACGCATTGGAAACTCTTTACGAGAAGAAATAACGCATAGTACAAAATTAGCTTGTATCTCCAAAACTACACGTTGTATCTCGAAAAGAATTGTTGTGGCGTGTACGTCTTAACATGTAGCATCTAAAGAGAACCAAAAGGAGAATTTTCTTTCGTCAAAATTTTTCAGAAAATCACGTTTTAAGGAAATCCCGCATCGTGCCAAATTATCTTGTTTTTCCTAAACAACACGCTGTAAGTCGAAAAGCTTTCATGTTGCGTGTATGTCTACGTGTGTAGCCTCAAAAGAGAAGGCACAGGACAGTTTTCTCTCGAAAGGATATGTAAGAATACCACTTCATAAGGAAATACAGTTTTGCAGAGTAAAGACATATACGTACGCATTGGAAACTCTTTACGCGAAGAAATAACGCATAGTACAAAATTAGCTTGTATCTCCAAAACTACACGTTGTATCTCGAAAAGAATTGTTGTGGCGTGTACGTCTTAACATGTAGCATCTAAAGAGAACCAAAAGGAGAATTTTCTTTCGTCAAAATTTTTCAGAAAATCACGTTTTAAGGAAATCCCGCATCGTGCGAAATTATCTTGTTTTTCCTAAACAACACGTTGTAAGTCGAAAAGCTTTCATGTTGCGTGTATGTCTACGTGTGTAGCCTCAAAAGAGAAGGCACAGGACAGTTTTCTCTCGAAAGGATATGTAAGAATACCACTTCATAAGGAAATACAGTTTTGCAGAGTAAAGACATATACGTACGCATTGGAAACTCTTTACGAGAAGAAATAACGCATAGTACAAAATTAGCTTGTATCTCCAAAACTACACGTTGTATCTCGAAAAGAATTGTTGTGGCGTGTACGTCTTAACATGTAGCATCTAAAGAGAACCAAAAGGAGAATTTTCTTTCGTCAAAATTTTTCAGAAAATCACGTTTTAAGGAAATCCCGCATCGTGCCAAATTATCTTGTTTTTCCTAAACAACACGCTGTAAGTCGAAAAGCTTTCATGTTGCGTGTATGTCTACGTGTGTAGCCTCAAAAGAGAAGGCACAGGACAGTTTTCTCTCGAAAGGATATGTAAGAATACCACTTCATAAGGAAATACAGTTTTGCAGAGTAAAGACATATACGTACGCATTGGAAACTCTTTACGAGAAGAAATAACGCATAGTACAAAATTAGCTTGTATCTCCAAAACTACACGTTGTATCTCGAAAAGAATTGTTGTGGCGTGTACGTCTTAACATGTAGCATCTAAAGAGAACCAAAAGGAGAATTTTCTTTCGTCAAAATTTTTCAGAAAATCACGTTTTACGGAAATCCCGCATCGTGCGAAATTATCTTGTTTTTCCTAAACAACACGTTGTAAGTCGAAAAGCTTTCATGTTGCGTGTATGTCTACGTGTGTAGCCTCAAAAGAGAAGGCACAGGACAGTTTTCTCTCGAAAGGATATGTAAGAATACCACTTCATAAGGAAATACAGTTTTGCAGAGTAAAGACATATACGTACGCATTGGAAACTCTTTACGAGAAGAAATAACGCATAGTACAAAATTAGCTTGTATCTCCAAAACTACACGTTGTATCTCGAAAAGAATTGTTGTGGCGTGTACGTCTTAACATGTAGCATCTAAAGAGAACCAAAAGGAGAATTTTCTTTCGTCAAAATTTTTCAGAAAATCACGTTTTACGGAAATCCCGCATCGTGCGAAATTATCTTGTTTTTCCTAAACAACACGTTGTAAGTCGAAAAGCTTTCATGTTGCGTGTATGTCTACGTGTGTAGCCTCAAAAGAGAAGGCACAGGACAGTTTTCTCTCGAAAGGATATGTAAGAATACCACTTCATAAGGAAATACAGTTTTGCAGAGTAAAGACATATACGTACGCATTGGAAACTCTTTACGAGAAGAAATAACGCATAGTACAAAATTAGCTTGTATCTCCAAAACTACACGTTGTATCTCGAAAAGAATTGTTGTGGCGTGTACGTCTTAACATGTAGCATCTAAAGAGAACCAAAAGGAGAATTTTCTTTCGTCAAAATTTTTCAGAAAATCACGTTTTAAGGAAATCCCGCATCGTGCGAAATTATCTTGTTTTTCCTAAACAACACGTTGTAAGTCGAAAAGCTTTCATGTTGCGTGTATGTCTAAGTGTGTAGCCTCAAAAGAGAAAGCACAGGACAGTTTTCTCTCGAAAGGATATGTAAGAATACCACTTCATAAGGAAATACAGTTTTGCAGAGTAAAGACATATACGTACGCATTGGAAACTCTTTACGAGAAGAAATAACGCATAGTACAAAATTAGCTTGTATCTCCAAAACTACACGTTGTATCTCGAAAAGAATTGTTGTGGCGTGTACGTCTTAACATGTAGCATCTAAAGAGAACCAAAAGGAGAATTTTCTTTCGTCAAAATTTTTCAGAAAATCACGTTTTAAGGAAATCCCGCATCGTGCGAAATTATCTTGTTTTTCCTAAACAACACGTTGTAAGTCGAAAAGCTTTCATGTTGCGTGTATGTCTACGTGTGTAGCCTCAAAAGAGAAGGCACAGGACAGTTTTCTCTCGAAAGGATATGTAAGAATACCACTTCATAAGGAAATACAGTTTTGCAGAGTAAAGACATATACGTACGCATTGGAAACTCTTTAGGAGAAGAAATAACGCATAGTACAAAATTAGCTTGTATCTCCAAAACTACACGTTATATCTCGAAAAGAATTGTTGTGGCGTGTACGTCTTAACATGTAGCATCTAAAGAGAACCAAAAGGAGAATTTTCTTTCGTCAAAATTTTTCAGAAAATCACGTTTTAAGGAAATCCCGCATCGTGCGAAATTATCTTGTTTTTCCTAAACAACACGTTGTAAGTCGAAAAGCTTTCATGTTGCGTGTATGTCTACGTGTGTAGCCTCAAAAGAGAAGGCACAGGACAGTTTTCTCTCGAAAGGATATGTAAGAATACCACTTCATAAGGAAATAATGTTTTGCAAAGTAAAGACATATACGTACGCATTGGAAACTCTTTACGAGAAGAAATAACGCATAGTACAAAATTAGCTTGTATCTCCAAAACTACACGTTGTATCTCGAAAAGAATTGTTGTGGCGTGTACGTCTTAACATGTAGCATCTAAAGAGAACCAAAAGGAGAATTTTCTTTCGTCAAAATTTTTCAGAAAATCACGTTTTAAGGAAATCCCGCATCGTGCCAAATTATCTTGTTTTTCCTAAACAACACGCTGTAAGTCGAAAAGCTTTCATGTTGTGTGTATGTCTACGTGTGTAGCCTCAAAAGAGAAGGCACAGGACAGTTTTCTCTCGAAAGGATATGTAAGAATACCACTTCATAAGGAAATACAGTTTTGCAGAGTAAAGACATATACGTACGCATTGGAAACTCTTTACGAGAAGAAATAACGCATAGTACAAAATTAGCTTGTATCTCCAAAACTACACGTTGTATCTCGAAAAGAATTGTTGTGGCGTGTACGTATTAACATGTAGCATCTAAAGAGAACCAAAAGGAGAATTTTCTTTCGTCAAAATTTTTCAGAAAATCACGTTTTAAGGAAATCCCGCATCGTGCGAAATTATCTTGTTTTTCCTAAACAACACGTTGTAAGTCGAAAAGCTTTCATGTTGCGTGTATGTCTACGTGTGTAGCCTCAAAAGAGAAGGCACAGGACAGTTTTCTCTCGAAAGGATATGTAAGAATACCACTTCATAAGGAAATACAGTTTTGCAGAGTAAAGACATATACGTACGCATTGGAAACTCTTTACGAGAAGAAATAACGCATAGTACAAAATTAGCTTGTATCTCCAAAACTACACGTTGTATCTCGAAAAGAATTGTTGTGGCGTGTACGTCTTAACATGTAGCATCTAAAGAGAACCAAAAGGAGAATTTTCTTTCGTCAAAATTTTTCAGAAAATCACGTTTTAAGGAAATCCCGCATCGTGCGAAATTATCTTGTTTTTCCTAAACAACACGTTGTAAGTCGAAAAGCTTTCATGTTGCGTGTATGTCTAAGTGTGTAGCCTCAAAAGAGAAGGCACAGGACAGTTTTCTCTCGAAAGGATATGTAAGAATACCACTTCATAAGGAAATACAGTTTTGCAGAGTAAAGACATATACGTACGCATTGGAAACTCTTTACGAGAAGAAATAACGCATAGTACAAAATTAGCTTGTATCTCCAAAACTACACGTTGTATCTCGAAAAGAATTGTTGTGGCGTGTACGTCTTAACATGTAGCATCTAAAGAGAACCAAAAGGAGAATTTTCTTTCGTCAAAATTTTTCAGAAAATCACGTTTTAAGGAAATCCCGCATCGTGCGAAATTATCTTGTTTTTCCT
Source organism: Apodemus sylvaticus (assembly GCF_947179515.1). Taxonomy (NCBI): domain Eukaryota; kingdom Metazoa; phylum Chordata; class Mammalia; order Rodentia; family Muridae; genus Apodemus; species Apodemus sylvaticus. The sequence continues at coordinate 247,390 of NW_026263205.1, forward strand.
AAACAACACGTTGTAAGTCGAAAAGCTTTCATGTTGCGTGTATGTCTACGTGTGTAGCCTCAAAAGAGAAGGCACAGGACAGTTTTCTCTCGAAAGGATATGTAAGAATACCACTTCATAAGGAAATACAGTTTTGCAGAGTAAAGACATATACGTACGCATTGGAAACTCTTTACGAGAAGAAATAACGCATAGTACAAAATTAGCTTGTATCTCCAAAACTACACGTTGTATCTCGAAAAGAATTGTTGTGGCGTGTACGTCTTAACATGTAGCATCTAAAGAGAACCAAAAGGAGAATTTTCTTTCGTCAAAATTTTTCAGAAAATCACGTTTTAAGGAAATCCCGCATCGTGCGAAATTATCTTGTTTTTCCTAAACAACACGTTGTAAGTCGAAAAGCTTTCATGTTGCGTGTATGTCTACGTGTGTAGCCTCAAAAGAGAAGGCACAGGACAGTTTTCTCTCGAAAGGATATGTAAGAATACCACTTCATAAGGAAATACAGTTTTGCAGAGTAAAGACATATACGTACGCATTGGAAACTCTTTACGAGAAGAAATAACGCATAGTACAAAATTAGCTTGTATCTCCAAAACTACACGTTGTATCTCGAAAAGAATTGTTGTGGCGTGTACGTCTTAACATGTAGCATCTAAAGAGAACCAAAAGGAGAATTTTCTTTCGTCAAAATTTTTCAGAAAATCACGTTTTAAGGAAATCCCGCATCGTGCGAAATTATCTTGTTTTTCCTAATCAACACGTTGTAAGTCGAAAAGCTTTCATGTTGCGTGTATGTCTAAGTGTGTAGCCTCAAAAGAGAAGGCACAGGACAGTTTTCTCTCGAAAGGATATGTAAGAATACCACTTCATAAGGAAATACAGTTTTGCAGAGTAAAGACATATACGTACGCATTGGAAACTCTTTACGAGAAGAAATAACGCATAGTACAAAATTAGCTTGTATCTCCAAAACTACACGTTGTATCTCGAAAAGAATTGTTGTGGCGTGTACGTCTTAACATGTAGCATCTAAAGGGAACCAAAAGGAGAATTTTCTTTCGTCAAAATTTTTCAGAAAATCACGTTTTAAGGAAATCCCGCATCGTGCGAAATTATCTTGTTTTTCCTAAACAACACGTTGTAAGTCGAAAAGCTTTCATGTTGCGTGTATGTCTACGTGTGTAGCCTCAAAAGAGAAGGCACAGGACAGTTTTCTCTCGAAAGGATATGTAAGAATACCACTTCATAAGGAAATACAGTTTTGCAGAGTAAAGACATATACGTACGCATTGGAAACTCTTTACGAGAAGAAATAACGCATAGTACAAAATTAGCTTGTATCTCCAAAACTACACGTTGTATCTCGAAAAGAATTGTTGTGGCGTGTACGTCTTAACATGTAGCATCTAAAGAGAACCAAAAGGAGAATTTTCTTTCGTCAAAATTTTTCAGAAAATCACGTTTTAAGGAAATCCCGAATCGTGCGAAATTATCTTGTTTTTCCTAAACAACACGTTGTAAGTCGAAAAGCTTTCATGTTGCGTGTATGTCTACGTGTGTAGCCTCAAAAGAGAAGGCACAGGACAGTTTTCTCTCGAAAGGATATGTAAGAATACCACTTCATAAGGAAATACAGTTTTGCAGAGTAAAGACATATACGTACGCATTGGAAACTCTTTATGAGAAGAAATAACGCATAGTACAAAATTAGCTTGTATCTCCAAAACTACACGTTGTATCTCGAAAAGAATTGTTGTGGCGTGTACGTCTTAACATGTAGCATCTAAAGAGAACCAAAAGGAGAATTTTCTTTCGTCAAAATTTTTCAGAAAATCACGTTTTAAGGAAATCCCGCATCGTGCGAAATTATCTTGTTTTTCCTAAACAACACGTTGTAAGTCGAAAAGCTTTCATGTTGCGTGTATGTCTAAGTGTGTAGCCTCAAAAGAGAAGGCACAGGACAGTTTTCTCTCGAAAGGATATGTAAGAATACCACTTCATAAGGAAATACAGTTTTGCAGAGTAAAGACATATACGTACGCATTGGAAACTCTTTACGAGAAGAAATAACGCATAGTACAAAATTAGCTTGTATCTCCAAAACTACACGTTGTATCTCGAAAAGAATTGTTGTGGCGTGTACGTCTTAACATGTAGCATCTAAAGAGAACCAAAAGGAGAATTTTCTTTCGTCAAAATTTTTCAGAAAATCACGTTTTAAGGAAATCCCGCATCGTGCGAAATTATCTTGTTTTTCCTAAACAACACGTTGTAAGTCGAAAAGCTTTCATGTTGCGTGTATGTCTAAGTGTGTAGCCTCAAAAGAGAAGGCACAGGACAGTTTTCTCTCGAAAGGATATGTAAGAATACCACTTCATAAGGAAATACAGTTTTGCAGAGTAAAGACATATACGTACGCATTGGAAACTCTTTACGAGAAGAAATAACGCATAGTACAAAATTAGCTTGTATCTCCAAAACTACACGTTGTATCTCGAAAGAATTGTTGTGGCGTGTACGTCTTAACATGTAGCATCTAAAGAGAACCAAAACGAGAATTTTCTTTCGTCAAAATTTTTCAGAAAATCACGTTTTAAGGAAATCCCGCATCGTGCGAAATTATCTTGTTTTTCCTAAACAACACGTTGTAAGTCGAAAAGCTTTCATGTTGCGTGTATGTCTACGTGTGTAGCCTCAAAAGAGAAGGCACAGGACAGTTTTCTCTCGAAAGGATATGTAAGAATACCACTTCATAAGGAAATACAGTTTTGCAGAGTAAAGACATATACGTACGCATTGGAAACTCTTTACGAGAAGAAATAACGCATAGTACAAAATTAGCTTGTATCTCCAAAACTACACGTTGTATCTCGAAAAGAATTGTTGTGGCGTGTACGTCTTAACATGTAGCATCTAAAGAGAACCAAAAGGAGAATTTTCTTTCGTCAAAATTTTTCAGAAAATCACGTTTTAAGGAAATCCCGCATCGTGCGAAATTATCTTGTTTTTCCTAAACAACACGTTGTAAGTCGAAAAGCTTTCATGTTGCGTGTATGTCTAAGTGTGTAGCCTCAAAAGAGAAGGCACAGGACAGTTTTCTCTCGAAAGGATATGTAAGAATACCACTTCATAAGGAAATACAGTTTTGCAGAGTAAAGACATATACGTACGCATTGGAAACTCTTTACGCGAAGAAATAACGCATAGTACAAAATTAGCTTGTATCTCCAAAACTACACGTTGTATCTCGAAAAGAATTGTTGTGGCGTGTACGTCTTAACATGTAGCATCTAAAGAGAACCAAAAGGAGAATTTTCTTTCGTCAAAATTTTTCAGAAAATCACGTTTTAAGGAAATCCCGCATCGTGCGAAATTATCTTGTTTTTCCTAAACAACACGTTGTAAGTCGAAAAGCTTTCATGTTGCGTGTATGTCTACGTGTGTAGCCTCAAAAGAGAAGGCACAGGACAGTTTTCTCTCGAAAGGATATGTAAGAATACCACTTCATAAGGAAATACAGTTTTGCAGAGTAAAGACATATACGTACGCATTGGAAACTCTTTACGAGAAGAAATAACGCATAGTACAAAATTAGCTTGTATCTCCAAAACTACACGTTGTATCTCGAAAAGAATTGTTGTGGCGTGTACGTCTTAACATGTAGCATCTAAAGAGAACCAAAAGGAGAATTTTCTTTCGTCAAAATTTTTCAGAAAATCACGTTTTAAGGAAATCCCGCATCGTGCCAAATTATCTTGTTTTTCCTAAACAACACGCTGTAAGTCGAAAAGCTTTCATGTTGCGTGTATGTCTACGTGTGTAGCCTCAAAAGAGAAGGCACAGGACAGTTTTCTCTCGAAAGGATATGTAAGAATACCACTTCATAAGGAAATACAGTTTTGCAGAGTAAAGACATATACGTACGCATTGGAAACTCTTTACGAGAAGAAATAACGCATAGTACAAAATTAGCTTGTATCTCCAAAACTACACGTTGTATCTCGAAAAGAATTGTTGTGGCGTGTACGTCTTAACATGTAGCATCTAAAGAGAACCAAAAGGAGAATTTTCTTTCGTCAAAATTTTTCAGAAAATCACGTTTTACGGAAATCCCGCATCGTGCGAAATTATCTTGTTTTTCCTAAACAACACGTTGTAAGTCGAAAAGCTTTCATGTTGCGTGTATGTCTACGTGTGTAGCCTCAAAAGAGAAGGCACAGGACAGTTTTCTCTCGAAAGGATATGTAAGAATACCACTTCATAAGGAAATACAGTTTTGCAGAGTAAAGACATATACGTACGCATTGGAAACTCTTTACGAGAAGAAATAACGCATAGTACAAAATTAGCTTGTATCTCCAAAACTACACGTTGTATCTCGAAAAGAATTGTTGTGGCGTGTACGTCTTAACATGTAGCATCTAAAGAGAACCAAAAGGAGAATTTTCTTTCGTCAAAATTTTTCAGAAAATCACGTTTTACGGAAATCCCGCATCGTGCGAAATTATCTTGTTTTTCCTAAACAACACGTTGTAAGTCGAAAAGCTTTCATGTTGCGTGTATGTCTACGTGTGTAGCCTCAAAAGAGAAGGCACAGGACAGTTTTCTCTCGAAAGGATATGTAAGAATACCACTTCATAAGGAAATACAGTTTTGCAGAGTAAAGACATATACGTACGCATTGGAAACTCTTTACGAGAAGAAATAACGCATAGTACAAAATTAGCTTGTATCTCCAAAACTACACGTTGTATCTCGAAAAGAATTGTTGTGGCGTGTACGTCTTAACATGTAGCATCTAAAGAGAACCAAAAGGAGAATTTTCTTTCGTCAAAATTTTTCAGAAAATCACGTTTTAAGGAAATCCCGCATCGTGCGAAATTATCTTGTTTTTCCTAAACAACACGTTGTAAGTCGAAAAGCTTTCATGTTGCGTGTATGTCTAAGTGTGTAGCCTCAAAAGAGAAAGCACAGGACAGTTTTCTCTCGAAAGGATATGTAAGAATACCACTTCATAAGGAAATACAGTTTTGCAGAGTAAAGACATATACGTACGCATTGGAAACTCTTTACGAGAAGAAATAACGCATAGTACAAAATTAGCTTGTATCTCCAAAACTACACGTTGTATCTCGAAAAGAATTGTTGTGGCGTGTACGTCTTAACATGTAGCATCTAAAGAGAACCAAAAGGAGAATTTTCTTTCGTCAAAATTTTTCAGAAAATCACGTTTTAAGGAAATCCCGCATCGTGCGAAATTATCTTGTTTTTCCTAAACAACACGTTGTAAGTCGAAAAGCTTTCATGTTGCGTGTATGTCTACGTGTGTAGCCTCAAAAGAGAAGGCACAGGACAGTTTTCTCTCGAAAGGATATGTAAGAATACCACTTCATAAGGAAATACAGTTTTGCAGAGTAAAGACATATACGTACGCATTGGAAACTCTTTAGGAGAAGAAATAACGCATAGTACAAAATTAGCTTGTATCTCCAAAACTACACGTTATATCTCGAAAAGAATTGTTGTGGCGTGTACGTCTTAACATGTAGCATCTAAAGAGAACCAAAAGGAGAATTTTCTTTCGTCAAAATTTTTCAGAAAATCACGTTTTAAGGAAATCCCGCATCGTGCGAAATTATCTTGTTTTTCCTAAACAACACGTTGTAAGTCGAAAAGCTTTCATGTTGCGTGTATGTCTACGTGTGTAGCCTCAAAAGAGAAGGCACAGGACAGTTTTCTCTCGAAAGGATATGTAAGAATACCACTTCATAAGGAAATAATGTTTTGCAGAGTAAAGACATATACGTACGCATTGGAAACTCTTTACGAGAAGAAATAACGCATAGTACAAAATTAGCTTGTATCTCCAAAACTACACGTTGTATCTCGAAAAGAATTGTTGTGGCGTGTACGTCTTAACATGTAGCATCTAAAGAGAACCAAAAGGAGAATTTTCTTTCGTCAAAATTTTTCAGAAAATCACGTTTTAAGGAAATCCCGCATCGTGCCAAATTATCTTGTTTTTCCTAAACAACACGCTGTAAGTCGAAAAGCTTTCATGTTGTGTGTATGTCTACGTGTGTAGCCTCAAAAGAGAAGGCACAGGACAGTTTTCTCTCGAAAGGATATGTAAGAATACCACTTCATAAGGAAATACAGTTTTGCAGAGTAAAGACATATACGTACGCATTGGAAACTCTTTACGAGAAGAAATAACGCATAGTACAAAATTAGCTTGTATCTCCAAAACTACACGTTGTATCTCGAAAAGAATTGTTGTGGCGTGTACGTCTTAACATGTAGCATCTAAAGAGAACCAAAAGGAGAATTTTCTTTCGTCAAAATTTTTCAGAAAATCACGTTTTAAGGAAATCCCGAATCGTGCGAAATTATCTTGTTTTTCCTAAACAACACGTTGTAAGTCGAAAAGCTTTCATGTTGCGTGTATGTCTACGTGTGTAGCCTCAAAAGAGAAGGCACAGGACAGTTTTCTCTCGAAAGGATATGTAAGAATACCACTTCATAAGGAAATACAGTTTTGCAGAGTAAAGACATATACGTACGCATTGGAAACTCTTTATGAGAAGAAATAACGCATAGTACAAAATTAGCTTGTATCTCCAAAACTACACGTTGTATCTCGAAAAGAATTGTTGTGGCGTGTACGTCTTAACATGTAGCATCTAAAGAGAACCAAAAGGAGAATTTTCTTTCGTCAAAATTTTTCAGAAAATCACGTTTTAAGGAAATCCCGCATCGTGCGAAATTATCTTGTTTTTCCTAAACAACACGTTGTAAGTCGAAAAGCTTTCATGTTGCGTGTATGTCTAAGTGTGTAGCCTCAAAAGAGAAGGCACAGGACAGTTTTCTCTCGAAAGGATATGTAAGAATACCACTTCATAAGGAAATACAGTTTTGCAGAGTAAAGACATATACGTACGCATTGGAAACTCTTTACGAGAAGAAATAACGCATAGTACAAAATTAGCTTGTATCTCCAAAACTACACGTTGTATCTCGAAAAGAATTGTTGTGGCGTGTACGTCTTAACATGTAGCATCTAAAGAGAACCAAAAGGAGAATTTTCTTTCGTCAAAATTTTTCAGAAAATCACGTTTTAAGGAAATCCCGCATCGTGCGAAATTATCTTGTTTTTCCTAAACAACACGTTGTAAGTCGAAAAGCTTTCATGTTGCGTGTATGTCTAAGTGTGTAGCCTCAAAAGAGAAGGCACAGGACAGTTTTCTCTCGAAAGGATATGTAAGAATACCACTTCATAAGGAAATACAGTTTTGCAGAGTAAAGACATATACGTACGCATTGGAAACTCTTTACGAGAAGAAATAACGCATAGTACAAAATTAGCTTGTATCTCCAAAACTACACGTTGTATCTCGAAAGAATTGTTGTGGCGTGTACGTCTTAACATGTAGCATCTAAAGAGAACCAAAACGAGAATTTTCTTTCGTCAAAATTTTTCAGAAAATCACGTTTTAAGGAAATCCCGCATCGTGCGAAATTATCTTGTTTTTCCTAAACAACACGTTGTAAGTCGAAAAGCTTTCATGTTGCGTGTATGTCTACGTGTGTAGCCTCAAAAGAGAAGGCACAGGACAGTTTTCTCTCGAAAGGATATGTAAGAATACCACTTCATAAGGAAATACAGTTTTGCAGAGTAAAGACATATACGTACGCATTGGAAACTCTTTACGAGAAGAAATAACGCATAGTACAAAATTAGCTTGTATCTCCAAAACTACACGTTGTATCTCGAAAAGAATTGTTGTGGCGTGTACGTCTTAACATGTAGCATCTAAAGAGAACCAAAAGGAGAATTTTCTTTCGTCAAAATTTTTCAGAAAATCACGTTTTAAGGAAATCCCGCATCGTGCGAAATTATCTTGTTTTTCCTAAACAACACGTTGTAAGTCGAAAAGCTTTCATGTTGCGTGTATGTCTAAGTGTGTAGCCTCAAAAGAGAAGGCACAGGACAGTTTTCTCTCGAAAGGATATGTAAGAATACCACTTCATAAGGAAATACAGTTTTGCAGAGTAAAGACATATACGTACGCATTGGAAACTCTTTACGCGAAGAAATAACGCATAGTACAAAATTAGCTTGTATCTCCAAAACTACACGTTGTATCTCGAAAAGAATTGTTGTGGCGTGTACGTCTTAACATGTAGCATCTAAAGAGAACCAAAAGGAGAATTTTCTTTCGTCAAAATTTTTCAGAAAATCACGTTTTAAGGAAATCCCGCATCGTGCGAAATTATCTTGTTTTTCCTAAACAACACGTTGTAAGTCGAAAAGCTTTCATGTTGCGTGTATGTCTACGTGTGTAGCCTCAAAAGAGAAGGCACAGGACAGTTTTCTCTCGAAAGGATATGTAAGAATACCACTTCATAAGGAAATACAGTTTTGCAGAGTAAAGACATATACGTACGCATTGGAAACTCTTTACGAGAAGAAATAACGCATAGTACAAAATTAGCTTGTATCTCCAAAACTACACGTTGTATCTCGAAAAGAATTGTTGTGGCGTGTACGTCTTAACATGTAGCATCTAAAGAGAACCAAAAGGAGAATTTTCTTTCGTCAAAATTTTTCAGAAAATCACGTTTTAAGGAAATCCCGCATCGTGCCAAATTATCTTGTTTTTCCTAAACAACACGCTGTAAGTCGAAAAGCTTTCATGTTGCGTGTATGTCTACGTGTGTAGCCTCAAAAGAGAAGGCACAGGACAGTTTTCTCTCGAAAGGATATGTAAGAATACCACTTCATAAGGAAATACAGTTTTGCAGAGTAAAGACATATACGTACGCATTGGAAACTCTTTACGAGAAGAAATAACGCATAGTACAAAATTAGCTTGTATCTCCAAAACTACACGTTGTATCTCGAAAAGAATTGTTGTGGCGTGTACGTCTTAACATGTAGCATCTAAAGAGAACCAAAAGGAGAATTTTCTTTCGTCAAAATTTTTCAGAAAATCACGTTTTACGGAAATCCCGCATCGTGCGAAATTATCTTGTTTTTCCTAAACAACACGTTGTAAGTCGAAAAGCTTTCATGTTGCGTGTATGTCTACGTGTGTAGCCTCAAAAGAGAAGGCACAGGACAGTTTTCTCTCGAAAGGATATGTAAGAATACCACTTCATAAGGAAATACAGTTTTGCAGAGTAAAGACATATACGTACGCATTGGAAACTCTTTACGAGAAGAAATAACGCATAGTACAAAATTAGCTTGTATCTCCAAAACTACACGTTGTATCTCGAAAAGAATTGTTGTGGCGTGTACGTCTTAACATGTAGCATCTAAAGAGAACCAAAAGGAGAATTTTCTTTCGTCAAAATTTTTCAGAAAATCACGTTTTACGGAAATCCCGCATCGTGCGAAATTATCTTGTTTTTCCTAAACAACACGTTGTAAGTCGAAAAGCTTTCATGTTGCGTGTATGTCTACGTGTGTAGCCTCAAAAGAGAAGGCACAGGACAGTTTTCTCTCGAAAGGATATGTAAGAATACCACTTCATAAGGAAATACAGTTTTGCAGAGTAAAGACATATACGTACGCATTGGAAACTCTTTACGAGAAGAAATAACGCATAGTACAAAATTAGCTTGTATCTCCAAAACTACACGTTGTATCTCGAAAAGAATTGTTGTGGCGTGTACGTCTTAACATGTAGCATCTAAAGAGAACCAAAAGGAGAATTTTCTTTCGTCAAAATTTTTCAGAAAATCACGTTTTAAGGAAATCCCGCATCGTGCGAAATTATCTTGTTTTTCCTAAACAACACGTTGTAAGTCGAAAAGCTTTCATGTTGCGTGTATGTCTAAGTGTGTAGCCTCAAAAGAGAAAGCACAGGACAGTTTTCTCTCGAAAGGATATGTAAGAATACCACTTCATAAGGAAATACAGTTTTGCAGAGTAAAGACATATACGTACGCATTGGAAACTCTTTACGAGAAGAAATAAGGCATAGTACAAAATTAGCTTGTATCTCCAAAACTACACGTTGTATCTCGAAAAGAATTGTTGTGGCGTGTACGTCTTAACATGTAGCATCTAAAGAGAACCAAAAGGAGAATTTTCTTTCGTCAAAATTTTTCAGAAAATCACGTTTTAAGGAAATCCCGCATCGTGCGAAATTATCTTGTTTTTCCTAAACAACACGTTGTAAGTCGAAAAGCTTTCATGTTGCGTGTATGTCTACGTGTGTAGCCTCAAAAGAGAAGGCACAGGACAGTTTTCTCTCGAAAGGATATGTAAGAATACCACTTCATAAGGAAATACAGTTTTGCAGAGTAAAGACATATACGTACGCATTGGAAACTCTTTAGGAGAAGAAATAACGCATAGTACAAAATTAGCTTGTATCTCCAAAACTACACGTTATATCTCGAAAAGAATTGTTGTGGCGTGTACGTCTTAACATGTAGCATCTAAAGAGAACCAAAAGGAGAATTTTCTTTCGTCAAAATTTTTCAGAAAATCACGTTTTAAGGAAATCCCGCATCGTGCGAAATTATCTTGTTTTTCCTAAACAACACGTTGTAAGTCGAAAAGCTTTCATGTTGCGTGTATGTCTACGTGTGTAGCCTCAAAAGAGAAGGCACAGGACAGTTTTCTCTCGAAAGGATATGTAAGAATACCACTTCATAAGGAAATAATGTTTTGCAGAGTAAAGACATATACGTACGCATTGGAAACTCTTTACGAGAAGAAATAACGCATAGTACAAAATTAGCTTGTATCTCCAAAACTACACGTTGTATCTCGAAAAGAATTGTTGTGGCGTGTACGTCTTAACATGTAGCATCTAAAGAGAACCAAAAGGAGAATTTTCTTTCGTCAAAATTTTTCAGAAAATCACGTTTTAAGGAAATCCCGCATCGTGCCAAATTATCTTGTTTTTCCTAAACAACACGCTGTAAGTCGAAAAGCTTTCATGTTGTGTGTATGTCTACGTGTGTAGCCTCAAAAGAGAAGGCACAGGACAGTTTTCTCTCGAAAGGATATGTAAGAATACCACTTCATAAGGAAATACAGTTTTGCAGAGTAAAGACATATACGTACGCATTGGAAACTCTTTACGAGAAGAAATAACGCATAGTACAAAATTAGCTTGTATCTCCAAAACTACACGTTGTATCTCGAAAAGAATTGTTGTGGCGTGTACGTCTTAACATGTAGCATCTAAAGAGAACCAAAAGGAGAATTTTCTTTCGTCAAAATTTTTCAGAAAATCACGTTTTAAGGAAATCCCGCATCGTGCGAAATTATCTTGTTTTTCCTAAACAACACGTTGTAAGTCGAAAAGCTTTCATGTTGCGTGTATGTCTACGTGTGTAGCCTCAAAAGAGAAGGCACAGGACAGTTTTCTCTCGAAAGGATATGTAAGAATACCACTTCATAAGGAAATACAGTTTTGCAGAGTAAAGACATATACGTACGCATTGGAAACTCTTTACGAGAAGAAATAACGCATAGTACAAAATTAGCTTGTATCTCCAAAACTACACGTTGTATCTCGAAAAGAATTGTTGTGGCGTGTACGTCTTAACATGTAGCATCTAAAGAGAACCAAAAGGAGAATTTTCTTTCGTCAAAATTTTTCAGAAAATCACGTTTTACGGAAATCCCGCATCGTGCGAAATTATCTTGTTTTTCCTAAACAACACGTTGTAAGTCGAAAAGCTTTCATGTTGCGTGTATGTCTACGTGTGTAGCCTCAAAAGAGAAGGCACAGGACAGTTTTCTCTCGAAAGGATATGTAAGAATACCACTTCATAAGGAAATACAGTTTTGCAGAGTAAAGACATATACGTACGCATTGGAAACTCTTTACGAGAAGAAATAACGCATAGTACAAAATTAGCTTGTATCTCCAAAACTACACGTTGTATCTCGAAAAGAATTGTTGTGGCGTGTACGTCTTAACATGTAGCATCTAAAGAGAACCAAAAGGAGAATTTTCTTTCGTCAAAATTTTTCAGAAAATCACGTTTTAAGGAAATCCCGCATCGTGCGAAATTATCTTGTTTTTCCTAATCAACACGTTGTAAGTCGAAAAGCTTTCATGTTGCGTGTATGTCTAAGTGTGTAGCCTCAAAAGAGAAGGCACAGGACAGTTTTCTCTCGAAAGGATATGTAAGAATACCACTTCATAAGGAAATACAGTTTTGCAGAGTAAAGACATATACGTACGCATTGGAAACTCTTTACGAGAAGAAATAACGCATAGTACAAAATTAGCTTGTATCTCCAAAACTACACGTTGTATCTCGAAAAGAATTGTTGTGGCGTGTACGTCTTAACATGTAGCATCTAAAGGGAACCAAAAGGAGAATTTTCTTTCGTCAAAATTTTTCAGAAAATCACGTTTTAAGGAAATCCCGCATCGTGCGAAATTATCTTGTTTTTCCTAAACAACACGTTGTAAGTCGAAAAGCTTTCATGTTGCGTGTATGTCTACGTGTGTAGCCTCAAAAGAGAAGGCACAGGACAGTTTTCTCTCGAAAGGATATGTAAGAATACCACTTCATAAGGAAATACAGTTTTGCAGAGTAAAGACATATACGTACGCATTGGAAACTCTTTACGAGAAGAAATAACGCATAGTACAAAATTAGCTTGTATCTCCAAAACTACACGTTGTATCTCGAAAAGAATTGTTGTGGCGTGTACGTCTTAACATGTAGCATCTAAAGAGAACCAAAAGGAGAATTTTCTTTCGTCAAAATTTTTCAGAAAATCACGTTTTAAGGAAATCCCGAATCGTGCGAAATTATCTTGTTTTTCCTAAACAACACGTTGTAAGTCGAAAAGCTTTCATGTTGCGTGTATGTCTACGTGTGTAGCCTCAAAAGAGAAGGCACAGGACAGTTTTCTCTCGAAAGGATATGTAAGAATACCACTTCATAAGGAAATACAGTTTTGCAGAGTAAAGACATATACGTACGCATTGGAAACTCTTTATGAGAAGAAATAACGCATAGTACAAAATTAGCTTGTATCTCCAAAACTACACGTTGTATCTCGAAAAGAATTGTTGTGGCGTGTACGTCTTAACATGTAGCATCTAAAGAGAACCAAAAGGAGAATTTTCTTTCGTCAAAATTTTTCAGAAAATCACGTTTTAAGGAAATCCCGCATCGTGCGAAATTATCTTGTTTTTCCTAAACAACACGTTGTAAGTCGAAAAGCTTTCATGTTGCGTGTATGTCTAAGTGTGTAGCCTCAAAAGAGAAGGCACAGGACAGTTTTCTCTCGAAAGGATATGTAAGAATACCACTTCATAAGGAAATACAGTTTTGCAGAGTAAAGACATATACGTACGCATTGGAAACTCTTTACGAGAAGAAATAACGCATAGTACAAAATTAGCTTGTATCTCCAAAACTACACGTTGTATCTCGAAAAGAATTGTTGTGGCGTGTACGTCTTAACATGTAGCATCTAAAGAGAACCAAAAGGAGAATTTTCTTTCGTCAAAATTTTTCAGAAAATCACGTTTTAAGGAAATCCCGCATCGTGCGAAATTATCTTGTTTTTCCTAAACAACACGTTGTAAGTCGAAAAGCTTTCATGTTGCGTGTATGTCTAAGTGTGTAGCCTCAAAAGAGAAGGCACAGGACAGTTTTCTCTCGAAAGGATATGTAAGAATACCACTTCATAAGGAAATACAGTTTTGCAGAGTAAAGACATATACGTACGCATTGGAAACTCTTTACGAGAAGAAATAACGCATAGTACAAAATTAGCTTGTATCTCCAAAACTACACGTTGTATCTCGAAAGAATTGTTGTGGCGTGTACGTCTTAACATGTAGCATCTAAAGAGAACCAAAACGAGAATTTTCTTTCGTCAAAATTTTTCAGAAAATCACGTTTTAAGGAAATCCCGCATCGTGCGAAATTATCTTGTTTTTCCTAAACAACACGTTGTAAGTCGAAAAGCTTTCATGTTGCGTGTATGTCTACGTGTGTAGCCTCAAAAGAGAAGGCACAGGACAGTTTTCTCTCGAAAGGATATGTAAGAATACCACTTCATAAGGAAATACAGTTTTGCAGAGTAAAGACATATACGTACGCATTGGAAACTCTTTACGAGAAGAAATAACGCATAGTACAAAATTAGCTTGTATCTCCAAAACTACACGTTGTATCTCGAAAAGAATTGTTGTGGCGTGTACGTCTTAACATGTAGCATCTAAAGAGAACCAAAAGGAGAATTTTCTTTCGTCAAAATTTTTCAGAAAATCACGTTTTAAGGAAATCCCGCATCGTGCGAAATTATCTTGTTTTTCCTAAACAACACGTTGTAAGTCGAAAAGCTTTCATGTTGCGTGTATGTCTAAGTGTGTAGCCTCAAAAGAGAAGGCACAGGACAGTTTTCTCTCGAAAGGATATGTAAGAATACCACTTCATAAGGAAATACAGTTTTGCAGAGTAAAGACATATACGTACGCATTGGAAACTCTTTACGAGAAGAAATAACGCATAGTAAAAAATTAGCTTGTATCTCCAAAACTACACGTTGTATCTCGAAAAGAATTGTTGTGGCGTGTACGTCTTAACATGTAGCATCTAAAGAGAACCAAAAGGAGAATTTTCTTTCGTCAAAATTTTTCAGAAAATCACGTTTTAAGGAAATCCCGCATCGTGCGAAATTATCTTGTTTTTCCTAAACAACACGTTGTAAGTCGAAAAGCTTTCATTTTGCGTGTATGTCTAAGTGTGTAGCCTCAAAAGAGAAGGCACAGGGCAGTTTTCTCTCGAAAGGATATGTAAGAATACCACTTCATAAGGAAATACAGTTTTGCAGAGTAAAGACATATACGTACGCATTGGAAACTCTTTACGAGAAGAAATAACGCATAGTACAAAATTAGCTTGTATCTCCAAAACTACACGTTGTATCTCGAAAAGAATTGTTGTGGCGTGTACGTCTTAACATGTAGCATCTAAAGAGAACCAAAAGGAGAATTTTCTTTCGTCAAAATTTTTCAGAAAATCACGTTTTAAGGAAATCCCGCATCGTGCGAAATTATCTTGTTTTTCCTAAACAACACGTTGTAAGTCGAAAAGCTTTCATGTTGCGTGTATGTCTAAGTGTGTAGCCTCAAAAGAGAAGGCACAGGACAGTTTTCTCTCGAAAGGATATGTAAGAATACCACTTCATAAGGAAATACAGTTTTGCAGAGTAAAGACATATACGTACGCATTGGAAACTCTTTACGAGAAGAAATAACGCATAGTACAAAATTAGCTTGTATCTCCAAAACTACACGTTGTATCTCGAAAAGAATTGTTGTGGCGTGTACGTCTTAACATGTAGCATCTAAAGAGAACCAAAAGGAGAATTTTCTTTCGTCAAAATTTTTCAGAAAATCACGTTTTAAGGAAATCCCGCATCGTGCGAAATTATCTTGTTTTTCCTAAACAACACGTTGTAAGTCGAAAAGCTTTCATGTTGCGTGTATGTCTAAGTGTGTAGCCTCAAAAGAGAAGGCACAGGACAGTTTTCTCTCGAAAGGATATGTAAGAATACCACTTCATAAGGAAATACAGTTTTGCAGAGTAAAGACATATACGTACGCATTGGAAACTCTTTACGAGAAGAAATAACGCATAGTACAAAATTAGCTTGTATCTCCAAAACTACACGTTGTATCTCGAAAAGAATTGTTGTGGCGTGTACGTCTTAACATGTAGCATCTAAAGGGAACCAAAAGGAGAATTTTCTTTCGTCAAAATTTTTCAGAAAATCACGTTTTAAGGAAATCCCGCATCGTGCGAAATTATCTTGTTTTTCCTAAACAACACGTTGTAAGTCGAAAAGCTTTCATGTTGCGTGTATGTCTAAGTGTGTAGCCTCAAAAGAGAAGGCACAGGACAGTTTTCTCTCGAAAGGATATGTAAGAATATCACTTCATAAGGAAATACAGTTTTGCAGAGTAAAGACATATACGTACGCATTGGAAACTCTTTACGAGAAGAAATAACGCATAGTACAAAATTAGCTTGTATCTCCAAAACTACACGTTGTATCTCGAAAAGAATTGTTGTGGCGTGTACGTCTTAACATGTAGCATCTAAAGAGAACCAAAAGGAGAATTTTCTTTCGTCAAAATTTTTCAGAAAATCACGTTTTAAGGAAATCCCGCATCGTGCGAAATTATCTTGTTTTTCCTAAACAACACGTTGTAACTCGAAAAGCTTTGGTGTT